>NW_023330922.1:0-56067 GCF_011100685.1 Canis lupus familiaris
CTGTTTAGGTGCCCTGGCTAGTTCAAACGGTTAAGTGTCTGACTTTCGCTCAGGTCATGACCTCAGGGTCCTTGAGTAGAGTCCCAGGTCAAGCTGCCTGCTCAGTGGGGAGTCTGCTTATTTCTCTCTCCTTGCTCATTCTCTCTCTCTTTCCCCCTTTCTCTCAAATAGATAAATATATTAAAGAAAAAGATATATGTGTTACAACAGTTTCAGATGTACCATATAATGGTTCAACAACACATTATTCAATGCTCATCAAGATTCATATATTCTGAATCTTGTCTGTTTCAACAATCTTCCACCCACACCAATCCCCCCACAACCACCAGTTTGTGCTCTGAATTTAAGAGTCTGATTTGTCTCTTGTTTTGTTTCTTAAATTCCACATATGCATCAAATCATATGGAATATGTCTTTCTCTGACATTTTGCTTAGCATTATACTCTCTAGGTTCATCCAGGTACTGGCAAATGGAAGATCTCATTCTTTTTTATAGCTGAATAATAGCTTATATATACATAAGAAGTGGATGCTACTTCTTTATCCATTCATTTATCCATGGACATGGATTGCCTCATTATCTTGGCTACTATAAATAATGCTGCAATAAACACAGGAGTGTATCTATTCAAATTAGTGTTTTCATTTTCTTTGGGTAAATACCTTATAGTGGAATTGCTGGATCATATGATAATTCTATTTTTAATTTTGAGGAACCTCCGTAATAGCTAAACCAGTTTACATTCCCTCCAACAGTGCACAAGGATTCCCTTTTTCTCCACATCTTTGCCAACACTTGTTATTTCTTTTTTTTTCCATTTTAGGCATTCTGATAGGTGAGGTGATACGTCATCACGGTTTTATTTATTTATTTTTTTTAATTTATTTTTTTGGTGTTCAATTTACTAACATACAGAATAACACCCAGTGCCCGTCACCCATTCACTCCCACCCCCGCCCCCTCCCCTTCTACCACCCCTAGTTCGTTTCCCAGAGTTAGCAGTCTTTACGTTCTGTCTCCCTTTCTGATATTTCCCACACATTTCTTCTCCCTTCCCTTATAAATTCCATTTCCCTGATGATTAGTAATGTTAAGCAACTTTTCATGTGTCTCTTAACCATCTGTATGTGTTTTCAGAAAAATGTCTGTTCAGGTCCTCTACCCACTCTAGACACAACAATTAAAGAAACAAACAAAAAAGAAATAAAAGGCATCCAAACTGATAAGAAGTAAAATTTTCATTATTTAAAATGACATAATACCATATTAGATAAAACCAATGACTCCATCAAAAAACTACTAGAACTGATAAATGAATTAAGTAAAGTCAGAGGATACATTAATATACAGAAATCTGTTTCATTTCTATACACCAATAATGAAGTAGCAGAAAGAGAAATTAAGAAAACAAACTCAATGGACAATTAACACCAAAACAATAAAAAGCCTAGGAATAAACTTAACCAAAGAGGACAAAGAAGGACCTTGACTGCGTAAAATTGTAAAAATGATGAATGAAAAGTGGAAGATGAATACAACCAAACAGAAAGATTTTCATGCTCGGGGGTGGAACCAAAATTAGCTAACCAATGTCCATAACCACACATAGTATATCCAGATTTTTAAAAATATTTTTTTCTTTATGTTATTTATGATAGTCACAACACACACACAGAGAGAGAGAGAAGGCAGAGACAGCAGGCAGAGGGGAGAAGCAGGGCGCCCGCACGGGAGCCCAACGTGTGGCCTTCGATCCCTGATCGTCCAGGATCGCCCTGGGCCAAAGGCAGGCGCCAAAACCGCTGCGTCCCACCCAGGGATCCTAGCCAGATTTAATATAATCCTTTCAAAAATACCAAACTAGAACAAATAATCCTCAATTTGTGTGGACTCTGAAAAGCCAAAGCAATCCTGAGAAAGAAGAACAAAACTGGAGGTAACACAATCCCAGATTTCAAGACATATCACAAAGCTAGAGTAAGTCAGAACAGTAATGTTACAAGCACAAAGATAGACAAAGATAGATCCATGGATCAGAATAGAGAGCCCAGAAACAAACCCATGTTATATGATCAATTAATCTATAGCTAAGGAAGCAAGAATACACAATGAGGAAGAGATAATCTCTTCAATAAATGGTGATAGAAAAACTGGATAGCTACCTGAAAAAAAAAATGAAACTGTTCACTTTCTTACATCATACACAAAAATAAACTCAAAAGTGGATTAAAGACCTAAATGTGAGACCTGAAACCATAAAACTCCCTAAAAGGAAGGGAGGCAGTAATTTCTTTGCCTTTAAAATATGTTATCAAATCATTAATGATGTGGGACAACCTGAGTGGCTCAGTGGTTGAGCATCTGCCTTTGGCTCAGTTTGTGATCCCGGGTTCCTGGGATCGAGTGCTTACATCAGGCTCCCCACGCAGAGCCTGCTTCTTCTCCCTCTGTCTGTGTCTCTGTCTCTCCTCTCTGTGTGTGTCTCATGGATAAATAAATATTATTTTAAAAAAATGATTGTAATGTACACTTACAGTGTCTTACAATTTAATTGTCAATTGTACTTCAATAAAGCTGAAGAAGGAAGTAAAAAATATAAAACCTCAAAAAATGGCTGAACAAAAAATTTAAGAACCTGTATACAATGTACTTTTAAATAATATACCATAGAATCAAAAATAGGATAGGACAAGCATTTGTTACCTGAGGGTAAGTAAATAACGATGACGAGAACACAGAGTAATGCCTACATAGGAGACATGAACTTCTCAGGAAGCCATTTAATGGTACTGGCAGATCAATAATTGCAAGTGAAAAAAGAGTTGGTAGTAATGTGGTAACCCACACCATCACTTCTGTGGTTAGTCAGGGGAGTGGGCTATATGTTGTCCCTGATGGAGAGCAAAGAACTAGGAATCGATACAATGATTGCAAATGTTCAAGAGTGTGAAAAGTTTGTTCACATGAGATTGCAGATTTCCCCAGAGCAAAACAGAAGGAATAGAATACATTCAACAAAGAATTTATTGGCTGTCTAGGGAAACGTAAGTTACTTAAGTTCTGATGCCGTCAAAAGATAGTAGGATGCAAGTGTTGCTTAAGAGATGTAATTTCAGACTTGAGAAAATGTAGATAAAATTAAGTTGGATTTTTCAGCATCCTTATAACAGGTGATTTCTCTACTTTTCCTGAATTGTGACAAATACCGTACCTGAGATTCTTCTGCATTTGATATTTGTTTTGCCATTAGAGCTTCCCAGTGATACAAGCAGTTTAGTGTTTTAAGCTCCATTTTCTTTAAGATTTTCTTCCTATTTTTGAATTTTATTGTATTTAAATTAAATTAATTAAGATATAGTGTATTATTAGTTCCAGAGGTAGAGTTCAGTGACTCATTAGTTGTATATAACACCCAGTGTTCATCACATTATAGGCCCTCCTTAGTGCCCATCACCCAATGACCCCATCCCCCCACCACCCTCCTCTCCAGCAACCCACAGCCATCAAAAAAAAAAAAATCCAACCATTGGCAATGACGTGGAGAAAAACACTACAGGGCATCATGCTAAGTGAAACAAGCAAATCCAAGAAAGACAACCATCATAGGAGAGGGGCATCTTATGTGATGAGTTTGGAGAGAATATTCAGCTCTCTTTTGGTTGGCACTCAGAAGATGGGGCAAATATAGGAAAGTTGACAGTCACTGACCAGTTTTCACCATTCTGTTAGCTCCATTTTCTGAGTGAAGTAGGTGATATCTACAGAGATAAGTAACACAAGGAACTCAACGTGACACAGCAAGTAGTGGTCAGATTGAGGTCTTCAACCTGTAATTGAATATCCCAATCAGGACTTTATTTATTTTACCTCAACAATACCTCCAAGGTATTAGGTATTAATCTTTGCCAGAAATTGTGAAACATGTTTTCTGTCATATTTCTTTGATATCACTGGTAGTAATCTACCAATATAGTTTACATCGGAGTTTACAGAATTTATTTGAACAAAGTTTTATGTTCAAATCATATAGATTGAAATCACTGTGGTTGATAAACTATTTTCCTCCTGAAGAAAAAATAAAACCTTATATATTATTTCTCGAATAAAATGAAAACAGAAACCTAAAAAGAAGGGGGCAACAGATATTTTCTGCTAAGAAACATTGCAGCTGATTGCACAATTTCTGTCCCATGCAACAGACTGTGGTCACACTTTGTGACCGATAACAATACAAAAATAATCCTAAATCACAAAGATTTTTATGAAATGCCAGGTATGGTAAATGTGGCAAATGAGAAAAAAAGGCAAAACAAAACAAAACAAAACTCTGTATTCAGATGCGTGTTTCACAAATACTATTTTACCCTGAACAGCATCTTTATCATATAGCCTCTAGGCTGTACACACGTATAACAGGAACCGAGGTGAGACATCACAAAGATTGCTGTGTAATTTGGTGATCACAGATAAACCAGAGGTAAAGTCCTGCTGAATCAAAATACATTTGATATTAAGAAATGCATTTGATGCATTTGGCTCATTTTTGGAAAGTGAATCAGAAACGGCACAAAGGCAGGAACAAAATAGAAGTCTTAATAGATATTTAAATAAAAATATCTTAATTTATTGCAGCAATCTTTGAAGAGATAGTATTGTATTTGCTTGAAAACAGTATGAAAAAATATGGTTTTGCAAGTCATTTAGTTTGTGATATAATGAACCAAATGGCTTGCTGAAAATTTGGATGAATTCCAGTTCAACAGCCACTATTCAAATTGGCAGTGACAGCTCATTCTGAGGAAAAAATGTAATTTTGAAATGATTGATATGAACTCAAAGGGGTGTGGAGAACTGTAGTGTACTTTGTGCATAGGCGTTGTGACAGGTTGGCACATCTTTAATTCTTATTTAAAACAAGCCAGGGCACTGCAGTTTCAAATGCCATTAAGCTTATATACCACATGAAATTATTTGATTTACTGGAATATTCCAAAAAGCAACATGTGCCAAAATTTCAATACTATGAGTCTGATTTCGGTATTAAATTGGCATGTTATCCTCTAAAACTAATTCCAATATTTTCTTCCTTTAGTAAGAGGAAAAACATTCATGCATATTAATTAAATTTAATTATAACTTAGTAAATGCTGGTTCTTTAATCGTGAAATCCAGAAGTATACCAGGTGAAAGGAAATAAAGAGTTCCCGCCATAAAAACATAACATTAATCTCAACATCAAAATGGGGTCATAATTCTATTGGATGACAAATGGCGCTAAATGTAGATTACTGGCAGGATTCTTCAATTCTGCCCATTTAGATTTTAAGAATTCAAAGGAGACTATATAATTTTGAGGGTAGATTTTCTTTAAAAAAAGAACTATGATTTTTCAGTGGCCATTGTCACAAAGTGGATCTTAACAAATTATATCCTCAGAGAAACTATTCTAGTAGTTATGACTTCCTAAAAAGCTTAAGGTGAGGGGTGCCTGGTGGCTCAGTTGGTTAAATGTCCAACTCGATTTTAGTTCAGGGCTTGATCTCTGTGTTGTGAGATTGAGCCCTGTGTTGGGCTCGGTGCTGAGCACCGAGTCTGTTTGTCCCTCTCCCTCTGCCCCTCTTCTGCTCATGAGCACACTCTGCTTCTCATTCTAAAATCAATCATTCTAAACAATTTTATAAAGCATAGGTGGTATTCTCTTTAGTGAGATAGTTTATATTGTCCTTTTATTCAGAAGCACTGTTGTAGGCCCCTTTTCCTAACTGTTTTCCCTTTTCCTGTAAGTTAATTGTCATAGACTGTCACATGCAATATTACTCTACACACACACACACACACACAAAGGACCAAGACCACAGGTCAAGGAAGTAGCCATCCTCATACTTTCAGGTATGAATCAGTTATTTTCGAATAAAAATGACAGGAATCCAAATCAAACATATTCAAAATCTAACTAAGAAGCTCAAGCAATAAATAATCTTAGACAAGACTTGAGAAAGGATCCAAAAATTTCCTGAAGGGAAAACCAAACCAAACAAAACTGTTCTTCAGTAATATTTCATCTGTCTTTTGTCTATGTGTGCCTATCTGTAGATTCCATTCTCTTGAAAGAGGTCTCTACACAGTAGCACAAATAAACACTAGAAGAGCTAGGATTTAATGTAAATAATGTTTATGGAAAGTTTTCACCTTTTTCTGTATCCCTTTCAATTTGTTAAAATAAATCTGACCATTTCAGTTTTGGTCAAATATCCTTTTCTTAACTAAATGGGGATGGCACACATTGGCCGGTCTCAGAAGTCTACCATGATGTTTCCTATATTGAAGGTTGCATTTGTAGATCACATTAGTGTACAGGAGGGACGATTCTCAAAATAAATGAA
The DNA here is from genome assembly GCF_011100685.1 of Canis lupus familiaris. NCBI lineage: Eukaryota > Metazoa > Chordata > Mammalia > Carnivora > Canidae > Canis > Canis lupus. The sequence goes on from NW_023330922.1 coordinate 6,388, forward strand.
AAGGTCCATCATCAAAGGAAAGGAGAGGAGTAATAGATGTTTTGAAAGAAACAAGGAGAAAGCTAAATTATTTGTATGATTAACCTCTGTAATATTATCTTCTTTCAGTGCCTGAAATTCCCATTTTTAAAAATGTCACATTTATATTATTGCAGATCATCATTTCCAAATGAACACTGTAAAATGTTTATATTGTGCATTGATAGAGAAAAGAAGTCCATGTATCAAAGAAGAGGTTTTTTTAACTGAAAATAAAGTAATATTCATTTATTAATATACCACCCCAGATGGACCCAATCTTATTTTACTCTTTAGATATACAACAGAACTCTTATATGTCAAAGCTCATAACTATTTTAACTGAGTATATGGGAATTGGAGACTTTGGAGAAACAGCTTCAATGGAGCCCTTCATCCAGACCAATCATAAATCACAAAAACTTAGAGGTATTTTCAAACGGATTGAATATGTGAAGATAAATATCTAGGATTTTAAATTTAGCTTAAAACCAAATGATGTAAAGTATATAAGTTCAAGACTTTTATTTTTCAGCTGCGCACATTATTTCATTACTGTACTTTTTATACTGTTTGATGCGATCCATTTAAAAGTATACATAGACCAATCACATAAGGCATATGATCTACAAAGGCCACCAAATCACCCATTCTTCCAGACATAGACAAATCTAATTTCTTCATTATAGTTTATTCTAATTAAGATAAACATCAATGTGAGTTTATGCTTAGAAGCTCAGGGCACATAGGTATTCACCATCTTGATCCAATAATCTCTACTTCCCTTAAAAAGTCTGAATCAATATAATCAGAAATTTTAGGTACATTTAAAAAAAAAGTCAAGGGATATGGCAAAGAGAAAAAACCAGCAGAGCTTGCAAAGGCTGAGCTCAAAATAGAAATATTCAACTTGAACTTTAAAAAGTAACCTTGATAGATTGTAAGTTATATTTGCTTTTGGAAGGCTTAAACTGTATATCCAGCACAAATGTACCAGACAAGTCAAATTCCATTGACCTTGGCAATGTCTGAAGGAAAATGTATTCATGGAGATCAGCTGTGCTGAAATTAATCTCTTCTGTTGACAAAATAAAAGTGATGTTTCTTTCTCAAAAAGAGAGAGAGAGAGAGAGAGAGATTATTTTGGCTTCTGGGTTACCTACAATGCTTGGGGCAGAAAAACTAGTCACTGTGGCATTGTAGTCTCTGAAAAAGAAAATCTCATTTACTATTTGTCACAGGAAGTCAATCATGGAGTATCAGTGCAGTGAGGCAGTTTAGCAATCTATGTTCCTGCTAATCTCTCTTTCAGAGTCTACGAAGGGCAACTCTGAGTATTTAAGTAACCGTCTTACACTGCACTTTGGGAAATTTTATTTCATTCTTTTAAGCATGTGTGATATGGAAACATCAATTTTTATTTTACCTGAGATTGATCTATATACTTATTAGCAGACTTTTTAACGTTGTTTTAAAGTTTCAGAGTGGGAGCCTCAGGAACGTGAAAATAAAGCAAAACCAAAACCAAAGACATTCTAAAGTCTATTTTTTTAAAAAATATACTTTTCACTTTAGGACAATTGAAGTTTGAGAGAAAAACTGTAAACATACTACAGAGAATTCCCATATACTCTACATTGAAATTCTTCTATTATCAGCATCTTACATTAATATGGTCTACTTGTTACAATTAATGAACCAATATTATCGTTAGCTAACATGCATAAATAGTGAACCAACCATTATTGTTAACTAAAGTGTATACTTTTTTCAGGATTCCTTAGTTCTTACTTGATGTACTTTTTTCTGTTTTAAGGTCCCATCCACCATACCACATTACCTTTAGTGGTCATCTTGCTGAAGTTCCTCTTGACTATGACTGATTCTTAGAAATCCTTCACAATTTTAGAAGTATTGGCTCAAGCATTTTGTAGGAAGTCTTTCTATTGGGAGTTTTCAGGTATTTTCCTTATGATAATACAGGGCTACGAGCATTTTGGAGGAAGATCACTATGGTAGAGTGCCATTGTCATCATTCATGAAAAAATGCTCCCTATTTTTAATTTTAAAAAAAGGAGGGGGGATTTGAAACCATAATCATTATATTGTAAGTGGTGAAAATGAAAGAGATAGACGATGTTCAACTATTTGTTTCTTAAATTCCATATGCAAGTGAAATCATGTGGTATTTGTCTTTCTCTGACTTATTTTGCTTAGCGTAATATGCTTTAGCTTCATCCACATCATTGCAAATGGCGAGATTTCATTCTTTTTGATGGCTGAGTAATACTTCATCATATATATGTGTGTATATATGTATACCTATAGAATTTCTATTTCCCAATACAAATGAAACATGAGCAAGTCCACAAATGCAGATATCTATAGATAATTAGAACAAATGAGTAAACAAAACCAAATGTATTAAGACTTCCTGAACAACCATAGAGAAAGTACAGGCTGCATGTGTATTCCATGGGTCTACTGGCCACTGAAGTCGACATTTAGACATGAAAATAATAAAATATACATCAGAGTGTTGAAAAATAATCAGAGGGAGATCTACATAAATGCAATGAATCTATAACTGTAATTCATTAACTCCAATAAGGAAAGAGTGAGAAATGCAAATTTAGTTTAGTTTTTTTTTTTTTTTTTTTAAACAGCAGAGTTAGGTATACCCAAAGAATAATAATGACAATAGCTATTTAGGATTATCTGGTATTTTCTAGTAAATAGCACCTAAAATAACTGCATTAAATTTATCATCAACTAAAACCCCAATTCTTATTTTGGTAATCCCTTTTGGATACAGAAATTATATTTATAATTTTCAATTCAGACTATATTCTCTAGATACAGAATATTTCTTTGAGTCCTATGAGATATCTAGGTTGCCCTATTTCCTATTCTGCAGTAATACAGGTACAACAGTGTTCTTAATAAAACAAATATGCTAGGTATCTATGGTGACTAAGTCAGTGTGAGAACATAGTTGTAGACATACTAGCTGATAAATCTGGGATGCTCCTCAACCATGGTTATGTCAGTTTCCTTACTTATAAAATGGAGATGATTATTATCAGTTATTTTATGTTTATTTTTCAAAAATGAATAAACATTTCTAATGAATTCAAGATCAAATATGTGTGTGTGTGTGTATATATATATATATATATATATATATATATATATATATATTTTACAACTTTTTAAAGTTAAAGTAACATAACCTGCATTTAATGCTATAATTAACAGTGAGAGGGGATCCCTGGGTGGTGTAGCGGTTTAGCGCCTGCCTTTGGCCCAGAGCGCGATCCTGGAGACCGGGGATCGAATCCCACATCGGGCTCCCGGTGCATGGAGCCTGCTTCTCCCTCTGCCTGTGTCTCTGCCTCTCTCTCTCTCTGTGACTATCATAAATAAATAAAAATTAAAAAAAAAAACAAAAACAGTGAGCCATAATGTTTCAAATCTGGGCAGTTAGATGCCAGAACCAAAATTCTCAGAAAATAGGTTATCATCTTCCTCTAATAGTTCAATCAGTAATAGGCATCTTTAATATGCATGTGTTTGTTTCATACACATCCAGTATTTTGTTGCCAAAAGTAGGATCATTAATATAGGTTTTGTACTGACCATAGTCTCTAAGTTCCTTTTATGGATACAGTCATGGTATCAGCCTTTTTATTTTCAGTTGCTTCTCATAAAATTATAGAGCATGAAATAAATTCCAGTTGTTTGGATTCCCAGTAAAAGTGATTTCTCAGTAGATGCTATTTAAAAACAGAAGAATAAACACCATATCCTAAATTATATTTCAGAATAAGCACTGTAGGTAAAGTAATTTCCTGTTGTTTGCCAAATGTAAATTTGAAATTCACACAGCGAGTTGATGGTGGAACTAAAGCTAGTCCTCAGAATGTTGAACTATCAGTGGAACAGTTAAAAAAATTGCAGCCTATAAAAAACCTCACAGTACTATTAACAAATTGAATGCAGTTATTTCTAGTGAGAATCCTAACCAGTTAAATAAATCTCTTTCTAACTCAATATAATGATGGCTTTCATTTTAGTGCTTTTGCCACCCCTTTATTAGATATTTTAGTTCATGTCAAAGAAAAGTGACTTTATTGGGTATTACAAGCTATTTGTATTAAGAATAATGTTGAACATTTGAGTTGAGTATACTGATTTTTTAGCCATGGCATTCCATTTTTGGCAAGATTGTTAGTTAATCAGAATGACTGAAAAAATAAACTAACATTTTTCTAAAACAATATAATCCATTCAAGAAAAGATGGATGATAGAATAATTTCAATATATTGATTTGATGTCTTATTCCAGTTGAATTTGAATCAAAATCTTTAAAGTCTACTTTCTACCTCATCATATAAATAACCACATTAGTTTCAGTTTATGAAGAAATGTAGAAATTTCTTTGCTCAAATGAGTGGTCACATATCAATCTGCCACTAAGGACTAAAAAGAGTTTTTATTTTTTTTCCCATGACCTTATTTTTATAATTATAATTGGACAATCATGAATACTTCAATCAAATATGTTATCATAATTTTAAGCATTCTATGCCAATTTAAAACTTTAGGCATTCGCAACCTCCACACCATAGGAAATATAAGAATACTAGAACAGTACAAGAAACTTGAGTTCACTGTAACTTATTTTTTGAGAAAGAAACCATAAGAACTTACAACTTATGTGATATATCAGTCATTTGAAGCTTCAAAGATTAATAAAATATATTAATTTTCCTCAGTAAGTTGAGAAAGATGTAAAGATGACAGCTATGTAACTAACCAGCACATTCAGATCTCTAGTTTTGAGATTCTGAACAGAATATTTGTGGGACACCTCCTATTAGATGTGCTAATGATAACAAGAATTCAACATGAGAAAAAGTAAGTTCATTTTCTCTTCTTTGACCCTGAACCTATTCCTTAGCTCAAATCTACCTCATGCCTGCTTTTGCTAACTATGCAATGGCATCAATTTCCACCCAATCATAAAACTCAGATTCAAGAAGTAGTCCAGATCTCTACTTTTATCGATAAGCTTAGCCAACAACTGACTGACTCCCATTAAGTCTCTCTCAAATACCTTTTCACCTAATTATCCTTACAGTTGATTACTTACTTTAAATTGGTCTTCATCTTGAATCTCTGGGACTACAACTACTACTTCTCAAGTAATCCTCCCTCTCAGTGTATCTTACCTTTTTACATCAAATTTTCATACTATTGGGAGAATGATCAAGGCAAAACACAAATTAAACCATAGCCTTTCTTTTTGTGAAACATTTAAGTGCACCATCTATGACATAATTATTTATATTTCTCTAGCCCAATCTTGTTATTCATAGCTCCATTTGCACCTCAAACGTTGACGATTCTAAAACTCCTCTACACTAAGTGCCGCCACTTCATGTGTCCCACTTCCTAGCTCCCGTGCACTTCTATAATCTTTTCCCCTTGAGTGTGGGCTTAACCTAGTCACTTGCTTTTAATGCATAGAATATGGCAACAGAGATGATATGCCACTTATATTAGCACCCTCCTCCTCTTCCCACACCCCACTTCTCTTTTCTCCCTTTCCCTTTCTCTCTCAAAATGTTGTGAGCTACCTTGTCCATGAGGCAATCAACTGTTATCTCAGGCCAAAAGTCAAGAACAACTTGAGACCTGCCAATAACCATGTCAGTGAGCTTGATGCAGATCCTTCCCCAGGCACATTTTGAGGAGGCTGGAGTCCCAGGTGACAACCAAGTGATAGCCTGTGACAGAGCCTGAGCAAGAGGCCTCTTGTCAAGGTTCACCCAGATTTTCAATCCACAGAAACTATGAGTTAATTATTGTTTATTTTAAGCCACTAAGGTGTTGATAACTGGTTATACAGCAAGGAATAAGTACACATGTTGAAAACAGCTGCAATGGAGCAGAACGGAATAAATAGAAATGATCGGCTAAAAATTCTATGAGGTAGGAATTTTTAAAAGGTTATCATTATGAGTCATGATGATACTAAGATAAGTGGCCATAATATACCGTAAGAAAAAATATTCCTATCAACCTCGTAACAATTGTGAGGACTATTTTAGATATTGCATTGAGGTCTTAGCAAATACATCAATCAAAAAATATTAATGGCTGTCATAATGCTGCTGCTTATTATTTGAAGGGACTTGAAAGTAATATCTTTTTCTATCTATCTTTATTAGAAATCTACTTGAGATAGGCAAAGAATAATAAGGCATACAGAATATAAAATAGAATTTTTATTATTGTTAATATTATTGCTTTATTTTATGAATGAAGGTGATACAGTTGAAAGGCAGTGACAGATTCTAATACCGAATCCCATAGAAAACTTACTCACCCAATGATAGGTAGCTTTGGAATTATTTCAGATATTACCATGTATAGTCAGCTTGAAAAAAAAATCTGTCCTGAAGAACAAAATGTGGGCTCCCAGTAATCTGACTTGTAAAATTAGAGAAAAATAGTGGACTGAGCTACACATTCCCAGGTCTACTCTCAAAGTCACTGACAAAATACCACTCATCTTCCCATAAATAAAGGAGGAAAGAATGGAGATATCAAAGATATTCTAATGGTATGTCCTCCATGTGAAAAAAAAAAAAGAAAACATTAAGAGTGAGCAATAGTTTCCCATTATCCCAACAATGATTATATTTATTTTTGTATGCTGTCTAAAACTAGCATAGACTTTATAAAATTATCTGTTCAATAAATATTTTGAGGAAAATATGAATAAGCAACCCAAACGTTGTAAATTAAAATGATTCATAATAATAAATTAAAATAGCAGGTAAATTCTGGGTTCGCCATAGATGGAAATAAAACAAAACAAAACAAAACTAGAAAGTATGCTAATCCCACCCATTCAACAAAAAATACGAGATAACTTTTAAAAAAGCAAAACTCTTCTTGAACTTCTCAGAAAAAAAAAATAAGGACAAGGCAAAATCTGAAATCTAAGGGAAGACAGTCAACTCCAAGGAGTTACCAATCACAAGCATTTGCATACATCCAGAAGATGCCATGTGATATACAAACTGCTACAAATAATGCAGGTTATATTTTCAAAAAATTATTAAAGACAAATGTGGGCCATTATGAGGATACATAAAACCCTGAGAACCTCAGATCCAAGATCCACATTCACTCCCAAGCTATTGTCCATGAACCTAATTGGGTAGTTATGGACTGCATGTTTATGTCACCCCTAAACTTATATGCTGAAGTTCTAACCCTAATGTGATACTGTTAGGGGGCAGTGCCTTTGGGGGTACATTAGGTCCAAAGGGTAGAGCCTTCATGAGTGAGATTAGTGCCCTTAAAAGCAGAGACATGAGAGAGCTCTCTCACTCATTTTCTCACTCTCTTTCACACACTCTCTCACTCTCTCTCTTTGTAAAGGTACAAAGAGAAGAAGACCAGATGCAAATCAGGAAGTAGGCCATTATAGGACACAAGATATGCCAGCATCCTGATCTTGGACTTTTCTACCTCTCCAACTATGAAAAATGTTTGTTATTTAAGCCCCCAGGCTATGATGATTAATTATAGCGGCATGGAATGACTAAGACAGCTATGCACGAGGAAGACTGGAATCAGGATGAAGGGCCAGAACAAGAATCTCTTGTTGTATAAACCTAGAGGAAGGGAGCAGCACATGCTGTGGGAAAGACACACCTCAGAAGGATCCTCTTTACTTTCTTCCCATGAGGCAAAGCCTCAAGATACTGGGAGAAGAATCGCAAACACTGTTGCCTTTGGAACTCAGGCTAAGGTCCACTGTAGCCGAGAGAAGGGTTCAGAAACGTACTCCCGCTACTCCTAGGAGGTGAATGAGGAAATCTAGCTTCAGTCCATTCAAGTCACCCTACAAGTGGAGCACAGAGAGGACCATTGAGAAAACCTCACCTTCATGACTCAGGGATACAAGGTCTGCCTGAGTCTGAGGCTAAATCAAGACAATAGGAAATTTACTGTAGGCCCGTCTCCACCCCAAACCTTAGGCTAGCAAGTACTAAATGACAACACAATTTACCACTGAGGAAATTTAGAAGCATGAGTAATCTTCTCGAAGAGTAGTCACAAAGGGAAGACCTAAAACTGAGGGTAGAGCAACATCCCTGAAATTCTTAAGCAATCCAACTCCCACACTAAAAACAAGGTAACATTAGAGGAATTTGAAGCCTGTGGTAAGGTGCAAATAACCATAGCAACAACAGGACCAAACCCAGATCAATTCTGAAATAGACTGACTCAACAACCCACAGTAAAAACCTGGCAGAAAAAAGAAATGTGTCTGCATGCATTGATACGATTTTCCTAAGTGTTTTAAGCTTACAGAAAATATCCAACTTCAACCAAAACTTACAAAATGCACAAAGAAACAAGAAATGGATGTACCATCAGTAGAGAAAGTAATAAACAAAACTAGTCTTAGATAGGTCCCAGTTGTTGGAATTATCAAAGACAAAAACTTTAAAAATAAACACTCCAGTGAAAAAGGTGAACATATATATAAAGAGATGGGCATTTCAGTACAGAATGGAAACGATAAGAAATAAATGAGATAGTGGGAGGAAAATGTGATTTTTCAGTCATAGAACACTACATGCTAACTGATGCACTCTTCCCTGTAGAACCACTCGAAACACTTAAGGATCTCATCTGAAAATATCTTGATATAATTTGTTTATATTTGGTCGGGGGTCTTTATTCCTTTATATGATGAAACATGAATTTCAGGGTTAGTCAAACAAAATGTCAGCTCTCAGAAACATTTCTAAGTGTGTGCATATTCTGTGCCCATCTCTCTCTCTCTCAGTGCATATGGTCCACCTGGGACTGCCTGTCAGATTTCCCACACCTACTACTTGCCTCAGAGTGATGATTTTCTAGGGTGACTGAGAGGTCCTCTCTTCCTTTTGTGAACCAAATCAAGCAAATTAGGGTTTTTACTGAGATCTGATACATATTTTATGGGAAAGAGAGGGTCTTTATTCCTCTAGGATCACTAGTTAGAAGAAGGGTTATGCAATCTTGGATCTTCCAAACTTTCTTTGCCCACATGTGGAATGTAACTGAAAAAGAAATAGCCATAGGAAAGTAACACCAAATAGAAGGAGAAAATGAAAAAGGTAATTTTACAAAATTTTTTCTGGGGTCTTTATTTCTTGGCTTGCCAGAAAAAGCCTTCATTTGAATACAGACTTGGAATAAGCTTGATAGTTCAAATAAAATTACAAAAACTATGGAAATTATTTTTTAATGTTGGAAAATGTTTAGCAAAACAGAAAACATACAAAAATAGAAGACAAGTACCTTTTACTAAATAAAAATGTACAGATTTTAAAACATACCAGAAAACAAGAAGTTGTATAATGAGTATAAACATTTGCTACAAATATGAAAAGGATTTCATTTCCACAATAAATAATATTCCTGATATCAACAATAATGAAAAATGTTAACTACACTGGAATTTAAAATGGAACATGAAAATGTACAAAAAGTTGTAACACATAGCAGGTAGCTAGCTACTCAAGATGTAGGGAGATTTGATAGGATAGATGACTTAGAAGCTTTTTCTATTTGCAAAACCAAGTATACTTATTAAGAGAGACAAGTCAAATAGTTTAGCATATCATCCATTATTAACCTGGTAGTACATGGTATAATTTATTTCCCATAAAGCTAACTATAATAGTCCCTTATATAAGCCAGCCTCAATGATTGCTATTAAATTAGTGTCACCAACTGGTAGATTACACAGTTTGAAACACTTCTGCTGATTGTTCCACGGCATTACTGTTTATATGAAACCTTAATATCTGCTAAACATAAAAGTAAAGCTAAAATGAGATTATATAATTAAGAAATTCATCCTAAAGATTTCCATTTAAAGACAAATTAATTATATGCATTATTTCATGATGTATAATAAATATGTCACTTTCATAGAAAATTGCCTAATAGTTTTTAAATTTAAATGGAAAGATAGGGATCCCTGGGTGGCTTGGCGGTTTAGCGCCTGCCTACAGCCTAGGGCACCATCCTGGAGTCCAGGATCGAGTCCTGCATCAGACTTCCTGTGTGGAACCTGTTTCTCCCTTTGCCTGTTATCTCTGCTCCTCTCTCTCTCTCTCTCTCTCTCTCTGTCTCTCATGAATAAATAAAATCTTTTTTAAATTTTTTTAAAAAAATAAATGGGAAGATAAAGTATAAAGTCAAAAATACCAAAGATTACTTTGTTTAGATCAGAACATACACACTAGCTATTACAGAATATAAATCTGAACATGCTGAGTCGTGTGTGTATTATTAGTGTGACAGGACACTCTAGAAAAAAAGTACAAAAAAAGAAAGAAAACTTCAGTGGTGACATAATACATATTGGTGTAGAATAGTGTGTTTAGAGAAATAAAAGAAAGGCCTTATGATAGAAGTAAATGAAAAGAGCTACTTTTGCATAAAAAATGGGATTATCAACAATACTTTAAAAAAGTGTGGCAGTTATATTTTACGTCACAATTTTGCTTAGTATCATGCTTAGAAATATGCACTCTCCTATTAGTGCAGCCACTCATTGAAATGATAACTTGGAAAGTCACTGCTTAGAGCATTAAAAAGTTAGGTCTAGTTCATTGCAAAGAATTTCTTCAACTTTAAGAGAAACAACATTTTCCATAACACTAACTGCATCTTATTAGATTTGGGCTTTATAAACAAATTCCAAAATTATTTGAGTGTATTTTCTATATATGCTATGGCCAAATATTTTAAAAATTTATTTAAATCAAATATTAAATTCTAACATGTGAAAGATATCCCACTGATAATTTTAAAATACTGCTTCATCTGAGTACAGTAAATCATCCTTATTTTATGATACATCTTTATATAAAACATGTTTAAAGAAATGCATTTATTGTAATCAGTTGTTGAAACAGGATATAAATATTATTTCCATTCAAAATTCATGATAATTCTATCAGAGCTAAGTTTAAACGTACCTTTAAATGTACTGACTCTAATGAATAAACTTTGCCAAAAGTACTATGATTATCATGGAACTATGATTCACATTTTTAAGAAAAATTAAATTCCCTTTAATAAACCTATCATGGAAAAGGAAATATAGATATCAATTAGCACAACTGATAACATCACAAAAGGAGACAGTCATACACAATCTAGTATCTGATGAAAGAACATAATATGCTTAAATGCTACTTATAATACTACTTAAATAGTCCTGCCCAAATGTTAGACCTGATTCTGTTGAAACCTATAGATCTAGCTACTCATTTTAAAAACACAGAAACACAGATGTCAGAGAAATGTCCCCAAAATAGTATGAAGGTGTAATCAATAACATACAGACTGCATATGATCCTATGGGAAAAAGATTTTGTCAACAAATAAATTACAAAACAAAACCAGAGACAAAACTTGAAGATAAATGAGTGTAGTGTGAACATGTGCATGTATATATAAATTACAATAATTTTGGTTCAAACAAAATGAAAGTAATGGAATTTTTAAGACAATGGGAACATAAGAACAATGATTTTTAAAGGATACGGTTTTAAAATTTGCATATGATTATGACATTATTTTTTTTAAAGAAATTCTTTTTTAAAGATACATATTTAAGCTTTTACATATGTAAAAGTATGGTTTATAGAAGCAGTTAAGATATAAATAATATAATGTTAGACTTCAGTTGATAATCATTGAAGCTATGTGATGCTCACATAAGGAATCATATTAGTCTTCTTTCATCTAATTTTTTCATAATAAAATTTAGGGACACCTTAGTGGCTCAGTGGGTTAAGCATCTGCCTTCAGCTCAGGTCATGATCCCGGAGTCCTGGGATCAAGCCCCATATTGGGTTCCCTGCTCAACAGGAAGCCTGCCTCTCTCTCTGCCTCTGTCTGCCACTTCTCCTGATTATGTGTGCTCTGTCAAATAAATAATTAAAATCTTTAAAAAAAATTAAAAATTATTTTATAGTGCCTATTTAAAGACAAAGTATTATAGAGAAGCCATAATAGAGAAATTTATTAATGATTTTTATCTTCTTACTAAGCAGTTTGATTGACTTTTATTATTCAAAATAGATTAACTTATTTTTTTCAAAATAGATTAATTTATGCTGTTACTTTTCACATTTGTAAAACCCAAAAACTTTTTATTCTCTTTCAAATGTATAATTAAGGATTTCACTCATTATATTTACTGAAATTGCTTCCAATGATTGCATTTTATTATAATTACTTTTACTAGTAGAGTAATTTTTCTGATTAAAGCATTTGTAGATGTTACTATGATGAATACAGAAGATAAATGGATATCCAAGAATAATTTATATCTTTGGCCTTCTTATCTCAAATAACTATTTCCAAAATTATGCTCTTTCTCTTCCCACAAAAATGGAATGTTGTATAATCAAAGTGAGATCAGTATGAATTCACCAGTTCTGATGCTGTTAATAATGAGAAGATAATACCTAAATTAAACATCTGTATGAGATTTATGGAAAAGGAGTTCCAGGCAGATGAGAGAGAAAGAAAAGAAAGAAAAGAAAGAAAGAAAGAAAAGAAAGAAAGAAAGAAAGAAAGAAAGAAAGAAAGAAAAGAAAAAAAGCTCTGAGTTCAGAAAAGGATTAAACTGAAGAAATCAACAAATTCAGTTGTCCAGAAATGAGATAAGTCAAAGGAAGAATGGATTCAAGTAAGTTTTGTTAGCAAAAGTCATATTATGATTCATGATTAGGAATAAGCAAATGTGAGGAAGATTGATGAGAAATGGGGAGGCATGTTCTGGTTGTTGGTGAGGAATTTAAGTTCAGAAAGTAAAGTTTAGGGAGTGTTCGGGAGAGAAAATGCAAGTCTCAAAAAGTAAAGAAGTAGGCAAACTGAAGTAAACCAATGTCAAAATCCTTGAAATAGTCTAGGAAAAGACCCTACTGAGATAGGAAATAAAAACTGGTCAAATACATGATATATTAGGAATTAGAGTGGATATGGTTTGAGGTTGGAGGAAAGAGAAGAATGAACTGTAAGATTTTTCCACCCCTCCTCCACCCAAGCAGCTGCATATACAGTTTCGGGATTTACCAAGACAGAAAAGCTAATAGGAGAGCAGATACGCAGAGACAGAGTATGTAATCTACAATTGTATTCTTTTCTTCTTTCCTTCCTTCCTTCCTTCCTTCCTTCCTTCCTTCCTTCCTTCCTTCCTTCCTTCCTTCCTCTCTTCCTTCCTTCTTGCCTTCCTTCCTCTCTCTTTCTTTCCTCCTCCCCTCCCTTAAATTCTTTCCTTAGCTTTCCTTTTCTTCCCTTTCTTTTTAATGAAATTTAAAATCTGTATTTTGTATCCAACCCAAAATGTTAAGAAGACAGTTGCATATATAAATCTGAAAAGTTCAGGGGCTCCTAGGTGGCTCAGATGGTTAAGTGTGTCTGCCTTCAGCTTGGGGTCATGATCTCTGAATCCTGGCATGAAGCCCCACCTCGGGCTCCCAGCTCATTGGGGAGCCTGCTTCTCCCTCTGCCTGTCCCTCTGCCTCTCCCCTTGCTCATGGTCTCTCTCTATCTATCTATCTCTCTGCCTCAATTGAATAAATAAAATATTTAGTAAATAAAATAAAATAAAATAAAATAAATCTGAAAAGTTCATGAGAGGAAATGTTCAGGAGTTATACATTTCATATCATTACATATCTGACTTTTTAAATCTGTAAAATGAAATGAGATTCCCTGCACAAAAACGGATTCTTGGAATGTTTTGCAATTTGTAAGTTTGGAAGACAAAACAAAAGCTTTTTAAAGTGAGTGTGCATTTTCATGTCAGGACTTTAAGTATCAGAGGTTATTTTTGTACTTCAAATTCATCTAATAATGCATCATGCTTCACAAGAATGAGTGAATCAATAAACAAGTAAGATGGAAATCCTGAGGAGAACCATTCAGAATAAAGTATTTTTTTTAAGATTCTATGTATTTACTCATGAGAGACAGAAAGAGAGAGAGGCAGAGATACGGGCAGAGGGAGAAGCAGGCTCCATTCAGGAAGCCCAATGTGGGGACTTGATCCTGGAATTCCAGTATCACACCCTGAGCTGAAGGCAGACGCTCAACCACGGTGACACCCAGGCATTCCTAGAATAAATCATTTTAAAAAGATGAGAGAACCTTCTGGCCACAGTATCTTAGCCATCCTCCTAAAATGCCTCAAAAACTGAACACAATATATAAGTTAATGGCTTTCAAAAAAAGTAGATAATTTCTGTCAGTGTAGGACAGTGATTTCTGAGAGATACAAATAAGACCTCTATCAACATCTCAGCTGACTGCCTGGAGACAGTGCCCAGGGCACATCCAAAGGGAGTTGCCAGATTGAAGGTAGAAGAATAGGAAAAATAGGAGCAAAAATCTCCCCAGGTTTTATGAAAATCATTTACCCACAGATCCAAGAAGCTCAACAAACTCTAAATACAAGAAATACAAAGAAAGTTACATGAAGGCACGTGATCATGAAGTTTTTCAAAGCCAGAGACACAGAGAAGGACATAAAAGTAATCAGAGAAAGAAGACACATTATGGATAGAAGAACAATTACAGGATTAAAACAAGGTAATACAAAATAAAATAGAACAACAATTGAATGGACTGAAGAAGAAAATTGTCAACCTAGATTTCATATCCAGTAAAAAGGCAAAACAGAGGCAAAACAAAGGCAAAGACTCAAATATACAGAAACTATAAGGCTTCATTACCCACAGATCTGCCCTGAAATATGTTAATAGAAGTTATTAGAATAAAATATTAACACATAACAACCCAGTATGAAGAATACTAAAAATCTGTGAATAAATATAATTTCCTATTTAAATTACCTTCAAGAATAATTGTTTATAAGCAAATAATGTTTTATGGCACTTATGACATATGTAGAAAGAAATGTATAAAAATTACATGTAGCATGGGAAAGTATATATGGAAATATTCATTTTATAGTTTACATAAGTTTTAAGTGATACAATATTATTTGAAAGCATACTATGACAAGTAGAAATGTATACTAGGAAATTTAAAGTAATCTATCTCACGCACAAAGAATTACAGTTAATAAATGGACAAAGCAAATAACAGGCAGTCATGAAAAACTCAGTTAATTCAAAAGAAAGTTAAAAAAGAAAGACTAGGACAAAGGTATAAAGAAACCACATACACACATACACAGCCCAAAATGATAGATACAAATCTAACCATATAGTAGCCAAATCAAACTCAAATAGGCTAATCATCCCATTTAAATGCAGCTATTGTAAATAAAATGTTATAAATTTAAGAGAAAAAAATATTATTAGGGATAAAATGATCACTATTTACTAGTGATATCAGCAATTCACCAGAAATAAGCAATCCTAAATGTTTATGAACTTAATAACAAAGCTTCAGAATACATTAAAAAAAAAAAAACAGAACTGAAAAGAGAACCAGGCAAATCATAGTAAATTTTTTTTTACAAATAACCCACATAAAAAGTAGACAGAAAATCAGTAAGGAATAAGAAAGCTTGAACATTATACTTAGTGGTTAAACACTCAGGACTTTCCTTTAAACAAGACAGGAATGTCTGCTCTCAGCATCCTATTGAGTATAGTACAGAAAATCCTAGACAGAGCAATAAGGCAAGAAAATGAAATAAAAAGGGGATCCCTGGGTGGCGCAGCGGTTTGGTGCCTGCCTTTGGCCCAGGGCGTGATCCTGGAGACCCGGGATCGAGTCCCACATCGGGCTCCTGGTGCATGGAGCCTGCTTCTCTCTCTGCCTGTGTCTCTGCCTCTCTCTCTCTCTCTCTCTGTGTGACTATCATAAATAAATAAAAATTTAAAAAAATATATTTCAAGAATCAGGTGTCTGACTGACTGAGCCAGCCCAGGCACACTAGAACTCTTTAAAAAAAAAAAAAAAAAAAAAAAAAAAAGAAAATGAAATAAAAAGATCTACAGTTTGGGAAAATAAAAAAAAATTAACATGGTGATATAATTGTCTACTCAAAAAACTCCCAAGGACTAGAGTTGTATATTTTGAACCATCCTGTCATCCCAAAGAGAAAACACACTTGGTCACAGTGTTTGATACTTCTAATGCACTGTTGAATCCAATTTGCTAGCATTTTGTTGACTATTCTGTACCCATGTCCATCAGGCATATTAGCCTATAGGTTTCTTTTCCTGCAGTGTTCTCGTCTTGTTTGGGTATCAGGGTAATGCCAACATCATAAAATGAGTTTGCATGTGGGTGTTCAATTTTCCCAACTCCATTTGTTGAAGAGACTGTCTTTTTCCTTTGGATATTCATTCCTGCTTTGTCAAAGATTAGTTGACCACAAAGTTGAGGGTCCATTTCTGGGCTCCCTATCCTGTTCCATTGATCTGTGTCTGTTTTTGTGCCAGTACCATACTGTCTTGGTGATTATAGCTTTGTAATAGAACTTGAAATGAAGCATTGTGATGCCACAAGCTTTGGTTTTCTTTTTCAATATTCATTTGGCTATTCAGAGTCTTCTCTGGTTCTATGCAAATTTTAGGATTATTGATGGTATTTAGATAGGGACTGCATTGAATGTATAGATTGCTCTGGGGAGCATAAACATTTAACAATATTTGTTCTTCCAATCCATGAGCATGGAATGTCTTTCCATTTCTTTTTGTGTTCCTCAATTTCTTTAATGGGTGTTCTATAGTTTTCCAAGTACAGATCCTTTGTTGTGCCTTTATTTTTTAAAATAAGTTTTCCGTCCTTTTTTTTTCTGTCTTGTCTCTTTCTGGGACTCCTACTGTGTATATACTGATTTGTTTGATGGTTTCTCATAAGTCCTTTAGACTCTCTTCACTCTTTCATTCTTTTTTGTATTTGCTTCTCTAACTTGATCATTTTAAATGATCTTTCTTCAACTTTGCTGATTGTTATTTCCTTCTAAGATTGATCGAGTCTGCTGTTGAAGCTGTTTATTAAATTTGTCAGTTCAGTATTCTTTAGGTACAGAATTTTTGTTTGGCTCTTTTTTCCCCCTTTTTTATATTTCTATTTTGTTCATGCATCATTTTCTGGATTTCATTTACTGTTGCTATGTTTCCTTTTAATGCACTAGGCTCTTTTAAAGTGATTGTTTTGTTTTGATTTGTTTTTTGGTCAGGCAATTTATAGATCTCATTTTTTAAGGTCTCTTGTTGGAGATTTCTATTTTTTTTCTTTGATGTGTCATGGCTTCCTGATCCTTTGTGTTCCTTACATCTTTGTGTTGCTGTCTGTGCAGAAAAAATAGCCACCTCTCCAAGTCCTTATCTACCATCTTTGACAAGGAAAATCTTCACCTGTCAATCCAGGGAGAGATTTTAGGAGTCTCTCAAGCCTTTTCTGTATATATGTGTCTTCTCTGGACTTCTGTATATAAATTACTGAACAAAGGATTGACTGGTTTCTTTTCCTTTTAGGAGCCCATAATCTCTTGTTCCATCTGGTGTCTGACTGCTGTACATTAGGCCAGTATGTTGGATGCATGCTTTATTTCTATCCCTCCTTCCTTGTCCAGGTGTCTAACTCTGTACCTTCTCTCTCTGTTGCTGAGCCAGTCTGGGTACAGTAAGCCACCTGCGCCTTTTCTTTGTTCTGAGTTGCTCTCATTAAACTATGCCAGTTCCTTCAGCATTCCACGTAAAAAGAAACAAACTACTTCCTCCAACAGCTCATTGATAGATCAGGGCCATAGCAGGCATACTCAACCCTTTATCTCTTTCTTGGGGGAGAAGCCTCAGATTCTGTTTTCTCTCAATCTCACAGAGCCATCTCACCTTCCGCAAGCAAGCAGCTTACCATGTTATTTTTTTCTCACCTGCCTCTAGGTATCTTATTTTTGGCTATTCCATCAACACTCCATGTGAAGCAAGACAGAAACTGGCCCCTCAGGTAGCACAACTAAAAGGCCAGTGTCTTCTATGTTTCACTCTTCTTTTATTCAGGGAGAAGTTTCAAGTTAAAGCCAGCCCCCTTTAATCCCTAAAGCCTCAACTCTTTGACCACATGGTCTTTCTGTCTTGACCAAACCCCATCTTGAGCCATTTCCTTAGCATTGGCTACCTAGGGTCCCACCATAAGTCACCTTCCTAGCATACATTATCTGGTGCAATCTGATTGGCTCATGATGAATAATAGACACTCCTATCACTTAGCAAATTCCAAGAGCTTAAAGGTTATGTCCCAAGAACTGAGGATAAAATCCAGCCACATATTTTATTTTATAGATCTTCTACTCAGGGTATGAAAAGGTTGAAATTAAGGTGTTCCCTAAATGTGGACCCTGAATCAAGGAATGAAGCACTTTCAATCTCCCTTAGGTTGTTTGAGAAATTCATTCATATGTAGTTTTGTGACTGATATCCTCTTTTTTTATTGTTGTTGTTGTTAGCTCTTGGCTGGAGAGCATTCTCAATGTCTAGTGGCCACTTCTGGGTCTTTGTGACATGGCCCACTCAGCAATATGCCCATTTGCTCCTCAGGCCAAGAGATCAGTCTCTGCTTTGAGTATCTTTTAACATGGGCTCATTTAATTATGTCTGATCCACATAGGGATAACCTCTCTACTGATTATATTAAAGTCAACTGATTAGGGACATTAATTAGGTCTTCAAAATTCCTTTGACCATATCACAGGAGTATTTCTCATCATATTCACAGCTGTTACTGGTACTCAAGTGGAAGAGTTTATAGGGTGGGAATTTGGGGTCTCAATTTTTGCTTGCCACATCTCTGGGAAACAATTTGTCAGTTTCTCATAAAATTAAAACAGAGCAATTGCACTACTGGGCTTTTATCCTAGAGAAATTAAAACTCATATTCACACAGAAACCTTCACATGAATATATGTATCATCTTTGTTCATAATAACTCGATACAAAAATGCAAAACTCAAATGTTAATTTTTAATTAACTTACCAAAGAGGAATCATATTTAGAGAAGAGATCTAGCAAAGGAATGAGGATTTCTAAAGGAATAAACTTCATGGGAAAGGACTCATACATGCAACAGGAAAACAGAGCAGTGCCATGGTGATTAACAGGAATTTAAAAAGACTAGTGTGGTTTAACCTCATAAAACAGTGGAAAAATGATGAAAGATTCCTTTCAATACTATAAAACCCATAATTGGCATATAATCAAATAAATTACCTAGGGCAATTTTACTAATTAAAATATAAACACTTTTAATACATCATTTTACTTGTTTAATATAATTGTCTATATATAGTATCCTGTGAAATATCAATTTACTGTACAATAAAATGTAGCTGGATAAGTTATAGGTTTCATTTTCAACACCTATTGATGACGAGAACCTTGGCATTTTCAACAATATCTCCAAGTACCTAACAGTAATGAATCAGGTGTATGAAAGTATCATGCATGATAATAAAATAAATGTCCCTAATGACCTTTATAATATGTGAAGAAAATAAGGAAGGAGAAGGAGGCAGAAGAAAAGTAAAGGTAAAGGAGAAAAAATATTAAAACTCAAAGTTGAGATAATAGAGATTGGCTAAAGGAAAGCATTTGTTGGGGTTTTTTGGGTTCAATGTTGTTAAGAACATTATAAATGAATGAACTTTTTTCATCACTTATGTGTGCACGTATGCATATACACATACTTGTGTTTTAATATTTCCTAAATTAGAACATGTTCTGTAATCATAGTTGGTTAAAGGAATTTTATAATGAAAATTCTATTTCCTTTACATATGCTAGCTTGGACTGCAATTCTTTTGTTGACAATAATACAAAGAATATGGCAATATCAAATGTTATAAAAGAGATGTCAGTAGCCTAAAAGAACTTTTAAAGAAAATAAAAAGTACATTTTCAGAAATCCTACATTACTGAAGCTCTTCAAATCACAGAGGAAAATACTGTACAGAAAAACACAGATGTGGATACACCAATTAATCAATAACTGGATTTAAAATTCCAGAATATGAATAAAGAAAAGATTTAGGCATATCTTAATGAATTCTTTTCACTTGTTTTTTTAAATTGAGCATGAGGGATATATGATTAAAAGATATATTTAATTAAATTTAAAAAGCTCTTTCAAAAATATAAAATATACGTTGTGGAAATTTTGTATAATAATTTACTTAGCAATGTTTCTGAATTATTTTTTGTAGCAAGTAAAATAGAAGTGCAATTATACTCTATGGCATTTCTGGTTGTATGAAAATTGTCAATAATTCCTTCATCTTGCCATCACATATTTGCTATCGCAGCTCACAAGTTCCACTGCACTATTTGTTGAGAAGAACTCTTCTGAGTTCTTCACTATTCCCATAAAAACACCTTTGCCAGAGAATCTGCAGTAATTCTCCAATTACCTAAGTTATCTAGAGAGTCCAACAAAACTACACCAAATAGTACCATGACTGATTGGCTGAATTTAAATTATGGAAATACTTTCATAACTACTAGATTCATCTATCTGAATATGGAAAGGATTTTTTAAAGATTTATTTATTTATTCATGAGAGACAGACCGAGAGAGAGAGGTTGAGACACAGGCAGAGGAGATGCAGGCTCCTCACAGGGAGCCCAATGCGGGACTCGATCCCAGAATCTAGGATCACGCCCTGAGCCACAGACAGGCACCCAACCACTGAGCCACCCAGGCATTCCAGGATTTTTTTTTAACAAATCAGATTTAGTACATGCTTTTTAGTGAATGAAATTCCTTAGTGAATATAACTGAAGCGAAGGTTTTGTGTCATTAGAAGGAATTATTAAAAAACATAAATTAAAAAGCAATCCCAATGCTAAAGTAAACATTTTGTTGAACATAAAATATTTCTTAATACAATGGTAAATTAAATATCTTTCGTTTTCTTTATTGTAAGTGTGCTGAGTGAAGATAGTATGTAACTACATCTAGATGGCTCTTCCAGTTTATCAAGCTTCGAGATTACCATACTCTAAAATGCTTCCCAAGTGCCATTATTTTAACTAAAATTATTTGATATGTACCTGTACCTTGGACAGTACGCTTTATATCAGTTAAATCTTTACATTAATATCTTTGTATTTTCCTTAATGAGTCCCTTTCAATGTTGAAGAAAAGTGATAAAGGAAAATAAAATGAATTGGAGATAAAAGAAAATGCTTGAGAATGCATGTTCACTCATCAGATTTTATTTTATTTTATTTTATTTTTCTCATCAGATTTTATCATTAGCATTACTTTCATTGAATTAAAGGAAAACTAATTTAGTACTGAAATACGCAAATAGCTTGTTTGTGATGTTATAGTTCTACGTCTTACAGTGCTAATTGGCTGCCTGTTGAGCCAAAGAAATCACTGCAGGAAGATCTAATATGTCCGTTACTATTCAACTAACAGTGCTAAAAAAGCTAGCATATATTTATATACCCTTACTGCTTCGCACTAAATGTAGTATATAATAGGTACATAATAAAGATTAATGAGAAAAAAAAATAGTGAAATGGAGGTCAATATAATAGTCCAATTTTCACAGGGTCTTGGTTACTCTCTGGTCACCAACCTGGCACCTTCAGAAAGTATTGCTTTTAAACCCTTAGAGTACACCTAAGGCACTTAAGTTGCCTTTAGTACACCTAAAAGCAACTTAATTATAACAGTGAGTACCCCCAGATAAATCTAATGAGTGAATGAAAATGCAATTAATATTGATGAGCTACTAGAAATACACACTATTACCAAGTCTTTAATTCTCATACATTAAAGCACAAACTCTAATGGAATCCCAGTGAGCTGAAAGAGTTAATAAAGCTTCATACTGCCCTGAAAATCTCCACTTTGGAACAAAACTGAGAATTGAGTTTGAGATTGAATCACCTATTGTAGGAGTGATAAACAGAGGAATAGATCAAATGACTGTTACAGTGTAACCATGAATTTTCTATCCTGTCTTATTTCACAGAGGGTGGGTTATATATCTGGCTGATAGATTCTAGGTTTTTCAAGAAGACACGGGAGATGTTAAAACAAATACTAGAAAAAAGTATGTGAAATAGATTCTGTAATTAATGTATCTACAAACAAACGGCTGAGCAACAAGCAAGAAACTCTCAAAGTTAATGATGGAGAAATCAGTCAATAATTATTTCTAGTTTGACTCCATGCCAAGAAACAGAAATCGTTTTAATGAAAAATGTAATAGGAGAAAAAGGAACACTTGAGCAAGCTACATGAAAATAAAAACTTCAGTGCTAGATGTGAAATTACTGATGCAGATAAAGAGAAACTCTTTAGATTTACTCTTTTCTTTGGGTGATAGATAGCTCACAATGCAGGCAGAGTATCTGCAGAATAATGGAAAGAAGAATTTTCTTGTATGCTTGATAGAAACTCAAGAAACTATGTGAGATTGATATAATGAGACAATCTACAATGCCTAGAGAAGAGGTATTGAGCAACGTCAAACCATTAAACAAATCACAGTGGGCTGGATACCCAGAGACCAAAAAACAGCTTTCAGAAAGTCTGATAGAAAAAAAAATAATAATAATAATAAAAAAAAGAAAGTCTGATAGACTTTATGACTTGGCTAGTGGCCAAGGCACTGCACATGAAAGATGACTGAGATAGGTTTGATACTGAATTGCATTTGTGAAAGGATAGACAAAACTAATTCAGGAAGACATACAGAAATCCATGAGGAAGTAGATTATAGACAGAGACAATATTTCATTTGAAAAACACAAATCTGACAAATGAAACTAAAGGGATCACTAATCATACCATCCCTTTAAGAAGAAAGAGGAAAAAAATTAACGAATGAATTTTAAAAATTCACCCATAGATGGAATATATAACACTGTGCCCGGTGCAATATCAATCACTTGCTATTACTTAATTTTAGCAATACTTCAATAAGCCACTTTATCTTTTTTTTGTCATCTAAAGAAACTGAGGTTTATAGACTTCATCTCCATGAGAAATATATTTTAAAGTAAACTCAAGTAGCCTTCATCTCTACTTACTACTAGAGCTGTACCTAAAATTGTCCTTGACGATTCAATGTCATAGTCCTCTTCTCTACTTTTTATCACACTATTTCACTCAAACCCTTCCTTTCACCACTTGTGTTTATCAGTTCTATTGTTATACGCAAGTCTTTGAAATAACAGTTTTTCTAATTTAACAACCCGTTTATTGTTTGACTTTTTTTTTTCTTGGCCAATGCAGACAATACAGTTTACCATTCCCATCACTTTCTTGATGATTTAAAAAATTCTCTTTCCCCTGAGATAAATCGTCCCTCATCTTCCAATTCTGAATTAATCCTACCATAATCATTCCCATTTCTTTTACCCAGGATTCTAACCCCTATCTTGGCAAATCATCTAACTCTACCAATGGACATCAATGAAGATTCAAGGACTCCAATATCGATAATCTTTCTACATTCTTCCAGTTTCCTAGACAGCTTTGTAAAATGTTTATTGACAGCAGTTTTTCTGAGACTCTCACACTTCCCCAGTCACCAGGGGTACTTAACTACCTACAACCTTAACAGCATCTGAAATAACTTTTCATATTTCTCTGCTGCCTCAGAAAAAGATGTAGTTTTTCTGTTTCTTGTTTTTGTTTTGCTTTGTTTTTTTTCTCCTTAAATCAAAAGCTAATCCTATTTTGTTTTTCTGGCTTGGGTTACTAAAGTCTGTTTCATTTTAAAGATGAGATGCATTTAGCAACCCAAATCTCAATTATATGGTATATATAATATTTGTAATTCTGCAAGAAGAGAGGCATGATGTTGCATAATAAATCTCCATGAAAATGTGTAATATGTGTCTAGACATAATAAAATATTGTGTAGGTTTATTTAATGAATGCATAAATAGAAAAGGTAATTTATTTTTTTTTTTATTTTTTTTTTTTAATTTTTCTTTTTATTTATTTATGATAGTCACAGAGAGAGAGAGAGAGAGGCAGAGACACAGGCAGAGGGAGAAGCAGGCTCCATGCACCGGGAGCCTGATGTGGGATTCGATCCCGGGTCTCCAGGATCGCGCCCTGGGCCAAAGGCAGGCGCCAAACCGCTGCGCCACCCAGGGATCCCAGAAAAGGTAATTTAAAAGAAGTATTTCACAAAGATAAAAAGGAAAAAGTCACACTCTAAATTCATGTACTCATGCTCCTTGGTATAGGTATAGATTTATTTGTATAGACTGCATTAAATAATACCAATTACAACTATCCTTTCATTAAAAACATCAAACATTCACATATTCCTCTTTCTAAATTACAGAACCACAGTTCATGGTCCCTTTCTTTTTATTTCTTTATTTTATTTTTTACTTTCTGTGACAAAACAATATTATTATATGCTGCACTGAATTTTTTATATAAATCAGAAAATCATTAGATTTAGCTGAGATATTTTAAATATTGTATTTAAAAGGAGGACAAGTCTTATCATTACCAAATTAAATCAGCTCTTCCTGCTCTCCAGTGATATCAAGACAAATTAAATTGTGTTATTCACAACTTTCTAAGAAACAGATTTTTAAAAGTTCTGCTTTACTCGTCCATAAAATCAATTATAATTACTTCTTGGATTTGCATTTGATTTAAAGTTGAGTAAAGCTTCAACAATTTTCCATGAAGTGATTTGACATAATATTAAATGCTTTTCCACTGTGTACAATTATATTTTCCTTAATAAGACCTAATATTAATATGTTCAATATGTACCTCATTATGATTCTGAAATCCTATACTTTTTAAGGGCAGAATATAGCTATTAACTTGATAAAGACTTTAAAAGAAAATAATTTACTGAATAAATATAGATTTCACACTTCCCCTATTTCAGTAATATTTTATTATCAAATATTAAATATGAATTCCTGAGTTAGGATGTGCATTCTAATTTAAAGGTAAAAAAGACGTTGCAAAATTTCTAGTCAACTTTTCAGGAAATGATTAGAAAATAATACGTTAAAAGGGAAAGAAATAATATGAAAACTCTGAAGGTGAGGAGAATTTAGCATTTGATCTTATGGTATTAATAAAGCTATATATATAATAAGGCCGGTCTTTTTTTTAAATAAAGATTTTGTATACAGAAGTTAGATGAGGACAATATAGCAAGAACAATTCATCTGAATGTTTTTAAACAGACCCAGACCTATAGGCCCCCTAGATTTTCAAAGTTTGATATATATTTAATTTTAATATTAAACTATTGGTTTATTGATCTCTTGGAAAACTGCATCCTCTAGCACCACTGCTACTTTAAATAGATTTGAAACATATTTCTAATCAATTTCATTCAGGTAACCTTTAATAGTTTAAACAGGTTAATTTTTAATGTCATTTATATTTGAAAGGAGCTCAAAATATTCGACTGTTAAATATTTAATAACATCATTACAAAACATTTAAGTAATTCAAGGCAAGACCCTAGAGGCATAGGGATCACTATTTCTGGCTCTTGAAACACCAAACAAGTCCATTGAGATTTATGCATTTTTTTCATGATTTAATAATGTGGTTTAAGTTGTTGCTAGCTTTGCAAAAATATAGTGTAATAGCACAGATGTGACTGTTAATTAAAAAGTCTCTTGTCAGAGCAAATGGGTTTCTGGGTGATGTTTTAAGCAAGATTATGTCATTTAGAAAACAATTCTGAGTACACAAAATCCTGAACTTATAAACATTATGTGCCTAAGAGACCACTACTCTTTTCTGTCCCTAACCACCATGCTGAGTGAAGAAAAGTAAAGGTAATTTACACAAAGTATTTTTACATATTTTGGTAATCTCATACTATTTTAATTCAACGATGTTACTTTTTTAAAGATTTATTTAAGTGAGAAAGAAATGGGGGGAGGGGCAGAGGCAGAGGGATAGAGAGACTTAAGCAGACTCCTTACAAAGTGCAGAGCCCAACACTGGCTGGGTCTCAGGATCCTGAAATCATGACCTGAGCCAAAAGCAAAAGTTAGTTGCTTTAACAACAGCGCTACCCAGGCACCCCAAGACAACCATATTTCTGCCAATGCCAAGATTTATCTTTAGTTTTTCACATTGTAGCTTTGTAATCTTAAAAAAAAAAAAAGCCAATAACGTAGGTGACAAGCAGCTTTGTGTCTTTATATCAATTTTATTGTCAGTGCAAATGGAAATGGCTAAAATTTGCCAAAATAAGATTTCATAAATAATTGATGGCATTTTACATAACTTAAAATGTAGGAAGAAATTAACATGCCCTTCTAAATAATCAGAAAAATACTTATTTTTTCTGATTTAAATAAAACCAATTCAAACATTGATTGAAGATATTTTGTGCATGAGGTATCATAAATTATTTTTCCAAAACTATCAAATTTCACCATTTTATCTAAATCATGATGAAAAGTATTTAAATCACATACATTGGAAAAAATGTATCAATATATATTCACAAGAGAATGAATGATCATTAATATTAAATGTAGGTAATTTTATATAACCTCCTGACATATCATAGATTTTGTAATTTACCAGTTAAGACACTTTGTTTTCCAGCTTATGAAAGTTCCCAAGGAATTTCTCAAACTGTTTGACACATAAAGGAGTATGCTAATAGTGACATTATTCACTTAGACATATACAAACACATTCACATATACTGACACATGCACACATGTACACATTCACTCACAGAGACATGTGAGTGTACATTTGAGTTTTGTACATGTAGAAAACTCAAATGTATGGAATATATATGCATGTATGGGTGGCTGTGTATAGTTAAAAGTATACCCTTGTGAAAATACATTAGAAATCTGGGAGCTGTTTACAAGGCTTCAAATCTATCACTTCACTAATAAGATTTTTATTCTCTTTCCTGGAAATTCTTTCCAATTTTTTTAAAGATTGTATTCATTTGTTCATGAGAGACACAGAAAGAGAGGCAGAGACACAGGCAGAGGGAGGAGCAGACTCCATGCAGGGAGCCCGATGCAGGACTTGATCCCGGGACTCCAGGATCAGGTCCTGGGCTGAAGGCAGAAGCTCAACCGCTGAGCCACCCAGGGATCCCTCTTTCCAATTTTTTATCTAATTTTCATATAATTTCTTTGTTCTTTTATATAATTTTTTTCTCAAAGAACTTTTAAGTTTTTGTTTTAAATGTTCCACTGTGTCATTAGTAAGTATAATGCTTAGCTTAGGGTTTCATTAGAATGCTTGAATAAGAATGTAAGTGACTTTATTAACTTTTTTGGAAAATACCAGCCATCATATGCTTAAATATTCTCTACTCCTAGTCTGTCATCTAATATATCTGCTCAGACATCAAAAGTCAAAAGGAAAGTCACCTAAGATGTGGGAAGTTGGGGCACCTGGGTGGCTTAGCAGTTGAGCATCTGCCTTCGGCTCAGGATCGAGTCCCACATTGGGCTCCCTGCATGGAGCCTGCTTCTCCCTCTGTCTGTGTCTCTGCCTCCCTCTTTGTCCCTCAGGAATTAAAAAAAAATGGAGGGGGAAGTTACGGGGTTCTACCTTCTTGAACTAAATTATTACTACAGAAATTTGGAATTCTTCTGCATTGGTTTGTCTCCTCTGTTGATTAATTCATCTGATAATTTATTTATATCAGCATATACTCACAAAAATTTAAAATCTGTGTGAAATTCAACACTACTTTATTTTCTTGCATTGTGTATACTGACTTTCTTCCAGAGCACAGTATAGGATGAGTAAGAAAGAGTAACTTTATAGTGGAGAAATCTGACAAAAATCATTTCTATTAGGTGATCAAGGTCAATATCAATAGTGACAAGTCATGTTGATAGTATGTACACTTGATATGACATGTTGGAAATGATGCTTTACCTCCATGATCTTCCTCCACAACACATAACCTCAGTCTACTCTCATAAAAACATTATACAAATCCCAACAGATAGACATTCTACAAAACACTTGTCCAGCAATTTAAAAAACTGATAAGGTCCTCAGAAACAAGGAATGTCTGAAGAACTGTTACCGTGGAGTCTGGAGAGACATGAAAATGGAAATGTAATATGGTATGAGATCCTGGAACAGAAAAACTCAAGTTATGTAAGTTGGTAATAATGCATCAGTACTGGTTCATTAGCTATAGCAATGTACCATGCTAGAATGTAAGATCTCACCATAGAGGGAACTGGATCTGAGGTATGTGGACACCGTACTATATACGTATTCCCCATATTTTTGTAATTCAAAAATGTCCTAACCAACGAAGTTTAGTTTTTCTGGAGTTTTGAGATAGAATTGACATATAACATTGCGTTAGTTTAAAGTACACAAATGGTGATTTGATACTTGTGTGTATTGTGAAATGATGACCACACTAAAGTTGGTTAAAACCTCCATTATCTCACATAATTACATGTGTGTGAGAGAGAATCTATTCTCTTAGTAACTTTGAGTAACTTTCAAGTTACTAAAACTTTCAAGTAACTTACTTAGTACTTGAAAGTACTAGAAAGTACTAACTTTCAAGTAACTTAGTAACTCTTAGTAACTTTCAAGTATTTAATGTAGCAATGTTAACCATAGTCACCATATTGAACCGTTCGCTCTCCAATAGTCATCTTCTAAATGGAAGTTTGTACCCTTTGACTGACATATCAACAGTTCCTCCACTATTTTCAGTGTGGCTGTACCAATGTACAATCCCAACAATAGCACACAAATGGTCCCTTTACTCCACTTCTTTGCAACACTCATTATTTCTTGTCTAAAAGGCAACCATTTTAACAGATTTGAGGGGATATATCATTGTGGTTTCATTTGCATTTCCTTGATGAGTGATATTGAATATCTTTTAATATGTGTTTTGGCCACTTGTATGCCCTCTTTGGAAAAGTGTATTCGCATCTGTCCATTTTACAAATCATAGTATTTGAGTTGCTTTGTTTCTGCTATTATATTTTGAACATATTTTACTATTTCAAATAGTAACCCCTTAACAGATAGTTTACAAATATTATATCTTTACAAAAAAAATACATAGTTTTTCCCCCCATTGTATTGTTACTTTTTCTTTCGCTATGATAAAATTTCACATATTCCATTTATTTATTTTTGCTTTTCTTGCTTGTGTTTTGGGTGGCATATTCAAAAATCATTGTGAAACCGATAAAGCTTTTCCTTATGTTTTTTTTTTTTATTAAGAGTTTCATAGTCTTTAATCCATTTTGGGTAGTTTTTGTGAGTGGTGTAAGATAGGAGTCCAATTTAATTCTTCTCCTTATGATTATCCAGTTTTCCAAACACCATTGATTGAAGAAACTCTACTTTCTTCATTAAGTAACTTGGCTGCCTTGTCAAATATTAGTAAACTATATATCTGAGGGTTCATTTCTAGGATCCCAATTTTGTTCCATAGTCTACGACCTATTTTTATGTCAGTAACATACTGTTTTGATTATGATAGCTTTATAATATAATTTCAGATCTGCAAGTGTGGTGCCCCTGGCTTTGCTCTTAATTCTTAGGATTACTTCGGCTATTCAAGGTCATCTGTGGTTCTGTATGAATTTTAGAATTCTCTTTTTATTTCTAGGAGAAAAATCCATTGGAATTTTGATTTGTCTGAGGTAATATGGTTATTTTAATATCAGTTCTTACAGTCCACAAACATGGGGTTGGATCTTTTTATTCATTTACAACTTCTTCATTTCTTTCATCCAAGTCGTCCAGTTTTCAGTATACAGGTTTTTATTGTTTTTGATGCTACTGTAAATGAGTTTCTTTTCTTTATTTCTTTTTTCAGATATCATGTTGTTAGTCTACGGTAACACGGCTAATTTTTTATGTTGATTTTGAATCCTGCAATTTTAATGAATTTGCTATAATAGCTTTTTTGTGGAATCCTTAGAATTTTCTGTATCTATAAGATCATATAATCTTCAAACAGCAAATATTTCTTCTTTCTTTCTGACTTGGATATTTCTTTTTCTTATCTAATTGCTCTGGCTGGAATATCCAGAACTAGTTGAATAGGAGTGGTAAGAACAGATATCCTGTCTAACTACTGATCTTGTATAAAAACGCTTTCATTCCTTCTTCATTGAGTATGTTAGCTGTGCGCTTGTCATAAATGGCCTTAAATATATCACATAGAGTTGTGGTATGTTCCTTCCATATAATTTATTGAGAGTTTTTGTCATGAATGGATGTTGAATTCCATCAAATGTCTTTCTTTCTGCATCTATTGAAATGATCATTTTCAACTTTTATTCTATAAACGTGTATCACATTGATTGATTTATGTATGATGAATCATCCTTGTATTCCAGGGATAAATCCTACTTGATATGGTGTATGACTTTTAATATCCTGTTGAATCCAGTTTCAAATTTCTATTTTCCTCAGAGATATGGTCTATAGTTTCTTATTTGGTGTCTCTATCTGACCTTGGCAGCAGAGTAATGCTAGCCTCATACAATGAGGCTAGAAGAGTTCCCTTCTCTAAGTTTTTGGAAGAGTTTGTGAAGATTCTTCTTTTATTGTTTGATAAAATTCACCAGTGAAACCATTTGGTCCTGGGGTTTTCTTTGTTTGGATATTTGTGATTACTGATTCAATCTCCTTACTAAATATTGGTCTTTTCAGATTTTCTATTTTTCCATGATTGAGTCTTGGTAGTTAGTATGTTTACAACCATGTGTCTCTTCTAGTTCCTCCAATTTATTGGCATATAATTAGTTGCATTGTGTCCTCTTTCATTTCTGATTTTATTCATTTGAATTTCTTTTTTCTTAATATAGCTTGTTTGTCAAATTTTGTAAAATGTTTTCAAACACCAGCTCTTAGTCTCATTGATTTTTTCAACTGCTTTTTAAAATTTTTATTGCATTTATTTCTGCTCTGATCGTTATTTCATTCCTTCTGTTAAACTTCTGAGTTTCTTCTTTCTAGTTCCTTGAAATGTAAGGTAAGTTCTTTAAGATCCTTCTTTTTTCTTAATTTAGGTGTTTATCACTACAAATTTCCCTCTTATGACTGTCTTTTCTGCATCCTGTGTATATGGAATATTGTGTTTCACTTTTTATTTTTCTCAAGATATTTTTTATTCCTCTTTTGATTTTTTCTTTGACCCACTGGTTGTCCAGGAGCATATTGTTTAATTGACACATATTTGTGAATTTTCCTCCTTTCCTCCTGTTACTAATTACTCCTTACATATCACTATTGTCAAAAAAAAGATACTTGTTATTATTTCAATTTTAAATTTTCTAAGATTTGTTTTCTTACCTCATACACAGTCTATCCTGGAGAATGTGCTATATGTGTTTGAGAAAAATGTGTATCCTGCTATTGCATGAAATGTTCTGCATATACATGTTAGGTCCATTTAGTCTACAGTATAGTTCAAGTCAAATCTTTGATAAACCATAAACTCAGTATCTCAAACTTACATAATGTATAGCTCGGGATCTATGTTCTTTTTTCCCCATTCTCTCTCTCTCTCTCTCTCTCTCTCTTTCTCTCTCTCTTTCTCTCTGTCTTTTGACTTTAGCTCAATAAATTTAATAAAAATAAAAATGTAGGGAGAAATGTAGTTGATCACCTGTGATTTAGCTGTCTGTAAAACAATTTTAAAAAACTTTCAACACAACATACTCACCGAGTTTGTATATCTTTGAACTGTCCTGATTCTATTTTTTTAACAAAGTAATACAGATATTTCTTTTTGGCACTCTGAATGTGTGGCAAATGCCTCAATATACAAATATAAATTTTTGGATAGCAAATTCTTTTTTTTAAGATTTTATTTATTTATTTCTGAGAATACACTGAGAGGAGAGAGAGAAGCAGAGACACAGGCAGAGGAAGAAGCAGGCGCCATGCAAAAAACCTGACGTGGGACTCGATCCCAGGTCTCCAGGATCAGGCCCTGGGCCAAAGGCAGTGCTAAACTGCTTGAGCCACCTGGGCTGCCCTGGATAGCAAATTCTTTATTGTGACTTCCATATTGATTTATTGCATTCTTCTTAAATTTTTATTTTCAGTTGTTATGGATTGGTATTGTGTTACAAGAGAGATATATCAGTGAATTCAGATGAGAACTCTTAGGTATTTAGCATTTCTAATTCACATATTTTTTTAATTCAAAAAGAAAAAAATAAAATACTTTTGGAAGTATTATTCTAGACTACTGAACTTAAATATTTTTAGTTTCTACAAGTATGTTGAAAATAATCCTCCAGAGATAGAAATCAACAAGTGTGAAAGGAAGGATAATTGGGTTATCTATGCAATTTTGTTTCAAATCGATGATGATTTCTAGACTAAAATTCATGAATAAAGTTCTGACTATTATTAGGATGGTTGATAGCAAAATATTGTTTAAATATAAAACATTTGGTCTGTGGAACTTGAACTTGGATTTTACACTGAATGCCTGTTATATGTCTATATTGACTAATGGAGTGATGATTTCTATTCAGTTGTTCTCAATCTGACTATATAAACTGATCGCCTTCAACAACTGGTTCCTCTTTATATTTATAAATATAAACATATATATATGTAGTGTTTATGAATATTCAAGTGGTTTTTAAACATCAAGACAGGATGGCATTTTCCTGTATACAAAAATATCAATAATAAAAGGAACATCTTAAAGAATATATATTAATTTTCTATGGTTGTGTAATAAATTACCATAAACCATTTAACTTAAAACAATCCCCATTTAATAACTCAAGTTTTTGTAAGTCAGAAGTGTAGCAGGGTTGGTTAGATTCTCTGTTCAGGTTGAAATCAAAATGTTGACCAGCTATTTTCTCATCCAGAATTAGGGCTCTCCCTTTCAAGCTCATTTGGATTCTCAAAAGAAAATTAGTTCCTTGAAGTTGTAAGACTGAAGTCCTCATTTCTTCAATGTCTGTTAAATGAGAGCTGTTCTCAGCTTCTAGAAGCCACCTACTTCCATGTCAGATAATCTCCTCTATCTTCAAGCCATCCACAGTGCATCACATCCTTCTGTTTCAAATGTTTCCGTCTGCTAAGCCAGATAGAAACTGTTTTTGAAATGGTTCACAGGATTAGTTCATGTCCAATCAAATA
Organism: Canis lupus familiaris; assembly: GCF_011100685.1. Classification (NCBI taxonomy): domain Eukaryota; kingdom Metazoa; phylum Chordata; class Mammalia; order Carnivora; family Canidae; genus Canis; species Canis lupus. The sequence goes on from NW_023330922.1 coordinate 39,618, forward strand.
AATTTCCTGTGCTATACAACATGATATGATCACAGAGGTGATATTACATCATATTTCACAGGTATAGGGTGGCACAGTTTTGGGCTGCCATTTTGGAATCCTGCATATCATGGGGTGGAATCTGAGATCTTCAGATTTAAAAGAAAAAGGAAATATGGAGGGGTACAGGAGAAAAAGAAAAAAGGAAGATGACACAGATACTTAAAACAATCGATGATCAAGACAGGCACTCAGAATTCCTATTTGTTTTGAATATAGAATTTATTTTAGAAAGAAGTTTCAGAGGAAAAAGGGAGTTATAAATTTGAAGGCAGAGCACTGTAGTATGAATTGGGATTATACCGGCCTATTGTTCTTTCAAGAAACTTGGCAGAGATGAAAATGGTGCAGAAATTAAGAAAGTCAAGGATGAGAGAGATTTGGGTGTTTATGTTTTGAGGAGATCCAGGAGAGAGGAAAAGCTTAATGAATGCCAGTAAAAAAGAATCAAATTAGTTAAGAATCCCATGTATAAAAGTTTTAAAAAATTAACAAAGCACATGAACTGAGGGTACACAAAAAGCCTATGTGGATTTTTTTTTCTTATACAAAGTAAGTCTTTGCTTGTTTAGTAATACAAAAGTAAGTGGCTCTGGCATTTTCTGAGTGTGCTAACGTTTCTCCTGGTGTGTGCCTTGCAGTCCCTCAAAGTATATCTTAATTGCATTCTGAGCATATTTTCCAAAACAAAATGGTCTGAAAAGAAGGTGACCAAATATTTGAAATGACAACACTCCAAGAATAGCTAGATACCTGGTTGGCATACTCAATTAACATGGAAATCTCACTGAGGTTAGGATTTAAACTGTTAGGCTTAGAATAACTAACAGGCACATGTTCAATATATTATAGTTTTTTTCTATGAGTTTAGCAACTAAATTGCATAAATATCTATTTTTCAATGGTTATTTTAACCAAATAACTACGTTCCATTTATTTGTAACTGATTGGCAAAAGACTCAAAAAGAACTCAATAAACCCAAACATGCTTCTTAGTACAAAATACACAATTAACATTAGAATTGTCAACATACACAATTTTTTTAAGACTGAGTAACAACATAGCATGTTTACTATTGTATCAAAAAGGAAATACAAGATTTCCCCTATGTTTGTCATTTCTGTTAACACACACATCTTAAAACATCTTTGTAAATGACTATTTTATATAACAGAACTATGTTCATTATTTAAAAATGATAGCTATATATTTTGGGGATAAAATCCCTATGTTGGAAGAAAAATGTTTACCTAAGAGAAAGTTAAGATGGAGCACAGTCTTTGGAATATTGTGGTGTGTGTGTGTGTGTGTGTGTAAGTAACAACATACTAAGTATTGTAAGTAGATCTAATAATTAGAGATAATTTCATGATTCCAAAGCATGGTAGACCAAATAATTGTTCTTCAAAGATGTCTGTTTCCTAATATCCAGACCTGTAATTATGTTACCTTGCATGGCAAATGGACTACTGGTTATTACCTTAAGAATCCTGGAGGTGAGGGGCATCTGAGTAGCTCAGTTGGTTGAGCCTCTGCATTCAGCTCAGGTCATGATCCCTGGCTCCTGGGATTGAGACCCACTTGTATGGTATCCTCAGCAGGGAGTCTGCTTCTCCCTTTCCTCCCTACTTTAGGCTCTTCTATCTGTTTCTCTCTCTCTCTCTCTCTCTCTCTCAAATAAATAAATAAGTAGTTTTTTAAAAGGCATTAAAAAAAAAAAGAATCCTGGAGATGAGACCATTATCCTGGATTACCTAGGTGGGCCCAACACAATCACAAAGGTTCTTATAAAATGGAGGCAAGAAGGTTAGAGTCAGAGAAGGAGATACAATAACAAGCAGAGGTTCAGAGGATGTGATGATGGGATCATGAGAGAAGAATAAAGATGCTCTCTAGAAACTAGAAGAGGCAAAGGTACAGATTCCAGTTTTTGCCTTCTCCCTTTCCCACAAGGAGTTTGAACAGAAATGCAGCCTTTCTGACTCCTTTTAGACTTCTGATATCTAGAACTGTAGCATAATAAATTTCTGTGGTTCTTTTAAGCTACTAAGTTTGTGGCAACTTATTACAGAAGTAACAAAAAACTATTACACCAAGTGCAGTCTAATGTAACTATCCACACTCCAGGTAGTATGTTTAATTCAATGCTTTTCTTTCCATAATTATGGCTATATCACACGTAAAAATAATTGTTTAGCTTATAAAGAATGGTAATTTTAAAAGTTGATTAAAGCATTTCAGAAAGGCTGAGCAAAATCTCAGGATTCCTGTCACACTTTTAACTACTCAGTGATTAGATTAATCCTGGTTCTAGTAAAGTTCCAGTAGGAGGAATTTAGTAACATGCACAAAAGAAGTGTTATGAGTCTTATGATGTAATAGGGATAAGACTTTTAGTGTGTTGACAAAAGACAGGACTTTATCAAAGATCTGTGTTTCTAGGTAGCATCTGGTTGACAGTTCTAACAGAGGGATAGAACATGACTATGTCTCAGGAGGGTCCTCTTTCTGCTTGGGTAGCCTACAAATTGAAAAATGGCCTGTCCTCATTGCTGAAGTCTTTCTTGGCCTTCCTGCTTTGTGTCATGTCCTCTTGCTGAGGATGAGAGTTCAGAGACCTGAGATCTAGCTTCCAGGTATCTCATACAGGTGCAATCTCAGCAGTTTGCCATTTGGGAGCAACACATCTCTATTCCCTGCTCTTGTTTTTTACAAGATAAAATATTCCTTTGTTACCCTCAAAGTTACTCCATAAGTAAATTTAGGAAACTTCCACTTATGTACGAAGGATTGATCCAATGGTTTTCTCTCTGTTCCCTCCTTAAACCCCAGCAATACAAATAAAATATCAAATTGTATTCCAGTACAAGTACAGATAAAAAATGTTCATGAATTTTGAGGGAAAGTAGATAAATAAGGACAACTGACTTAGCAGAGAAAGGAAGATAATCCTTACAGTCATGGAGCCAATTAATAGCAGCTAATTTATCCAACAGAAAACAGGAGTCTCAGAACTTTGGATGCAACAACTATCTCTGAAGGCTGGAATGTGAGAGTTAAGACTGCAAGTAGTATGACTGAGGCCCCTAGACTTTTTTCTGCAAGGCTTTGCTACCAAGAGAATGTAGATTTCCCACCACAGCATAATAGAGAAAGTAACGTCTCTGAGAAGCCTGGGTTAGTAAGGCTCTGGAATCAAATAACTAAAATCAGAGAAGGAATGAAATTAAGAATGAATGCAAGCCTGCAAAGCGCATGGTGACACCCCTCTGCTCTCTTCTTAACATACTTCCCAGGATTCTTTCTGAGCAGTGGAACAGACCAAACGTCAAAACATAATGACATTTCAGATTTGCCCAGTGGATTAACATACTCTTATTAACCACACTATGGTAAAATTCTTTACTCTGTTAACGAAACCCATCCAAAAAGTGTTTCCAATTGCCACCTTACTGCCCTATTTTTAATTATAGTTTTCCAGAGATCACCATGCATGTGTCCATACCAATAGCAAAAACAAAAAACCAACAAAACAAAACAGCTCAGAAGAAATAAGCAGCATTCTTAGTTTTTTTTTTTTTTTTTTTTTAGGAGGCAGCGTTCTTAGTTTTAAAAAAATTCCAGTAAATGTATAAAGCCAGGCAACATAAATGAAATGTATTCTTTAAAAATATATCACAATGCTATGCAAATGGAGTGTTCAGAAAAGAAAATAGTTATATTTTTTTGGCTTGCAAAGTATAAAGTTTTTGATATGTGTGACTTCTTGGCAATGCCATTAAAGGTAACGGGTGCCCTACTCTCCCTTCTCCTCTTCCTGGTAACTGACATGCATGCAAGTGGCTGGGCCAGCCATGGCAAATGATAAAATGGAAGCCATATGGTGGAACAGTAGAGATTTAAGAATCAATAAACTAGATTCCTAATATAGGGGAGGTATCATGTCAGCCTTCAACTGAGGATATTTAGACAGCTACCTGAAGAGAGAAATATTTGATTTAAGCCACTGTTATTCAGTCTCTACAGTAACCAAATCTAATTGATAATGGTAGATAGTTGATGTCTTTTTTTTAAGATTTTATTCATGAGAGAAACAGAGAGAGAGAGAAAGAGAGAGAGAGGCAGAGACACAGGCAGAGGGCTGTGTCTCCATGCAGGGAGCCTGATGTGGGACTCAATCCTGGGACCCAGAATCACGCCCTGGGCTACAGGCAGGCACCAAACCACTGAGCCACCCAGGGATCCCCAGTTGATGTCTTTCTGATAAGCACACAGACACCACAAAGGAAATAAAGGGAAAACAATGCAAATAAATATTGGGAGCAAGTAGCTAGTGAGTGTCACAAAGTAATAGTAAAAAACCTGCAGTTTTGACCAAAATATCAATAAACTTTATATTTAAATCAAAAATGGATATCAATGTCAACCTAAATATCAAAGGATATAAAGAATATATCAAATGGTACAAAGACCATTTAAGAATAGCAAGCTTCAAAATATTTATCTTCATGTATTGTTTTGCAGAAAGCTACTAGAGTACATGTTTCATAAATATGATAAAAGTGAATCATAAAAAATAAACAGTGTGGGAAACAAAAGATAAGTATTCAATACAGAAAAAAGGCACAAGACTTCCCAGGAACAAAATAAAATGTTCCTCTACAACAGCTCTTTGTCAGATCTAGAACACAACCAGTTCAGGAAGCAAGATGAACACCAAGTGTTTCAGGAAACGTGAGTCCAAGAAAAAAAAAGATGGAATGGATATCTTACCTGATAAAATATTTGAGCATGTTGAGATGAGTTCTACAGTTCTCTTGGAAAGCCTAGGTTAATCAATCAGTGATAGGAAGAAAGAAAATACACACATACACTCACATGAAATAATTACTAGCTCCAAGAAAAGCAAAATGCTGTCCCAAACAGGAAATGTAATAGGAACAATAAATGATGGGAGCCAGTTTACTTATTATTATAATAATAAAATTAAATAGTAGAACATTGAGCCAGGAACTGAGACATGAGTACTGGAAAGTATGTGGCGAGGAAGATGTGTAACAGGACTTTGAACAAGGTTACATCATCACAATCCACAGCAGGCAGACAACTATTCATAAACAGAAAAATCTAGAAATTGTGACATTAGCGATTCCAATGTTTAGAAATACAATGCAACATGCCAGAAGAAATAGATGAATGAGTCGCATAGGTTTACCTTTGGGGAGTGGGAATCAGGAAAGAAGGATTAAGGTAGAAACTCCTATTCTTCCTTAGATAGCTTATAATGCTATTATTTTCCTAAATAAAACTTACACATTTAAAAAAAATTAAAACTTATCTCCCTACAATTCATGCTTTCATTTTAGCCACATAAAAAATCCAGATATCTACCAGCTTGGAAATGAAAGAGGGTATCAGAAAACTTTCCTGTCATATCAGTTTTAATTTGCCCACAGTACTTCAGTTTGAATCCTAACATAAAGGAAATAAAGAAGCTTTGCTTTCTGTCTGGTGCCCTGAGCATTGGCTTCCTGCACACACCCGTACTCAACCACCCATTATATTTCAATATTTCAGTAAGAGGAGGGTACTGAAATAACACAGGATCTTAGATTTATCAATCAAATACTGTCAGTAGACTTAGTGTATTGCTAATTTTTAACCAATATTCAAATAAGAGATGCACATTCATATCAGTTTCCTTGAAGATACAAGACAGTCTCAGTAACAATGGCGAAGTATTTATAGTTGTCTGTCTTCAAATAATTTAATAGCATTGAGTCATAATCAGAACCTCTATGGGGTTGAGTAGCGCAGGTTAAAATGTTTCTATAACTTAATAAGTATTACCTTATTGTGTAGTGTGATTAAGAAATCATTTATACCTTTAATTTTTCAGTCTGTCTTTGCTTTCTTTCCCTCCTTCCTTTCCTTCCTCTTTCCTTCTCTTTATAAGCTTTTCTCTTAAAAACAGTGATTTTCTTTATTCCTTCCAGAAATACTAGATTATAGGCATATTACTCCCAAACAATAGCTAGAGCAAACCTCATCAATTTAAGAATGGGGAGTGCATCATGTAATGAGTTTATGCCTGTATCTCTGTTACCAAATGGATCTAAAGTGACATCTCAGGGCCTTGTTAATGAGATTGTTCTTATGTAAGGGAATCTGGTAATGGGATCATACCAAATCAGATTATTTAGAGATAATGTTAACACAAATTAAATTAATTAGTGTTCAATTTGTCCTTCACAAACAAAAAAATAAAATAAAACAGCTAACTAGTAATATAGAGTGATACTAGTGATGAAATAACATACTTTAGGATCTAAGCCTAGAATTTGCAAATTAGGAAGTTGATAGAACAAAAGTAGTTGTATATTTAAAAAAGTCATATGTAAGACAAATGCTTTCAAGCCCATCAACAACTGATTCTCCTGCTCATCCAAAGCTTTGTAGGTAGGTCATTCTTATTTCTGCAAATTACGTGGTTATTCTATTTTCTAAAGTGTTATTCTATGTACAATTTGGTTTTCCTTCAAAACTACTAAAAAGTCACACCTAATATGCAGCATTATTAGCCTAAGTTTTAGATGCTTTTATAGAAGCCATCAATCCCTCTGTATAATTGCACTCTTAAAGATGTGATTCCACTTATTTATCACATTAGCTGTGCTACTGGTAATGAAAATGCATATCCCACAGAAATCATGTGACCTACTGGGAGAAATGTTTAAGTAGAAGCTCCTCAGGTAATTAATTACACTGTGTAGAAGTAAGTTGAGATATAACACTAAGAGAATATATTGCTATGAATCATAGTTCTTTATGAAACTAACTATGTCTCATATGGACATACTGAAAATGTTTAAAATACAGATTTAATTGCTTCTGATTCTACATGTTAATTTGGCTTTCTTTTTAAAAACACAAAACTTTGATTGTCTTAAATTGATTCTAATGAGTCAAATGCAAGCAGAAACACAGTAATAAAGCAACTTAAATCATCCAGTTGAGTGACTGACAAGGTTGGAAATCATTGGCAAGTCCAAAAAGCATTCAGTTATATATATATTCAACCTATGCCATTGCAAATAATCATATTCAAGTATTCATTCAGCATGTGATCAGTAAAGACCTCCTATGTATCATCAGCACGTTAAAAAATGGATGCATAATGAGGAATGAGACATGGTCCTTAACTTTATCAAAATCTGTAACACATGCCAGATACATAATATGAAATTGGATTAGGTTCTACAAGTATAGGATGTTTTGAGAGAATGAATAGAATTCACTTAACTCTGATTATGCCTCTCCGAGGTAACATTTACTCTAACATGTAAAATATAAGCGCTGATTACCCTAGCATGCCACCTAGCAGGGTGGGGGGACTGTGAAGAATTTCAGGTATAGGCATGAGCAAGGAGTGTGATGTGAAGCTGTATTTGACAGAATCAATCACATGTAATAGAAAACATGTTTTTACTAGGGATAAACTGTAAGGACATAGTAATACAAAAAATGACAATAATATTTGCAATGTATATCCCATATCTGAACAATTTAGATTACTGCATTAAAGATTGCCTGCAGAATACATTTATGGGATATGCTTCTGGCTAGGACACTTCAGAAATCTTGAAGACAACATTTTGAATGGATCATAGTAGCAACTTTATCTTTGCTTTTTCCTTACAGAAGGAGAATTAGAGCACAACTCAAGTCAATTATGATAAATAGATTTACTCTGAAAAGTCTCTACTTTCTGATATATTTCTAAATTACATGGAAAAGTTTAATGTTATCCTGCTAATCATCTTATGTTTTTCAAGAAAAAAATATTTTTATCAGGTTAAAATTCATAACAAAACCTGGGGCACCTAGGTGGCTGTGTGGGTTAAGTGTCTGCCTGCCTTCCGCTTAGGCCACTATCCCAGAGTCCTGGGATGGAATCCCATATTAGGCTCCCTGATCAACACGGAGTCTGCTTCTCCATCTACCCCTCCCCACTGCTTGTGCTCCCTCTCTTCTCCTCTCTCTCTCTCTCTCACTCATACTGTCTCTCAAGTAAATAAAATCTTTTAAAAAATTAGCAAAGCCTATTTTAAAAATTTTATTATTAAGTATTAGACAAATTAGAAAATTAAATGTATATTTTGGGTTTTTTTGTTTTTTTTTTTAAATTATTTATTTATTTATTTATGATAGTCACAGAGAGAGAGAGAGACAGAGACAGAGACACAGGCAGAGGGAGAAGCAGGCTCCATGCACCGATGTGGGATTTGATCCCGGGTCTCCAGGATCGCACGCTGGGCCAAAGGTAGGCGCTAAACCGCTGCACCACCCAGGGATCCCTGAAATGTATATTTGAATTCCAATTCAAAGATGGTAAAACAAACTTCATTTGAATTTTTCCTGAAAAAAAAAACACATAACTTCTGAATGTGCAATATTACTAAACCAAATAATAATGTTGGAAAGGACTCTGAAATGTATAGATCCAAATGATCTGTTCCAGCTTCATTAAGTACTGAGTTCAGTTTTTGTATCCCAAACTATTGTTGAAGCATGAAGTTCACTATGTTATTTGCAGAGATTAACTGGCCATGAAATCATCAAAATTTAATCAGCATTTACATTCATAATATTAATAGGGATAAATTCAAAGCAAGTTACCTGAAAAACTACTGAACAAAAAAGCTGACAGAGGCAGATAGGTATTTTACATATAAACATTATTATTTTCCAGTTTTTCTTATAAAGTAGCACTATGATTTTGTAAGACCAACAAACTAATATCTAACACGTACATTTGCCATGACATGTGTGAAAGACAATACTGATTAGAAATGTTAGGTGAATCTGATGCAAGAAGGAAGCTCGTGGGATACTCTCCAACGGCACTATACCTGGGAGTGGTCAGCAACTGACTAAAGATATAAAAGACCAATTATTGAGCAAATAAATCCAGAAAAGCCTTTTTCATTGTACTTGACAAATGCACAGAAATTGTTAATACAGAATACTTCCAATACAGGCATTTGTGTCCATTATCTTAATGGTGATACGAAGCAAGAATTGTGTTGTCGTTTTTTTTTTTTTTCTGTTTTTTGGGGGGGGTTGGAGGATCTACTACCAACAAATACAGCTAGCTCTGTGTTTGTGTTATATCAACGAAGAGATGTGAAATGGACTTCACACTTCAGGTTTTGAGTAGAAATATGTTTTAAAGGCAGAAGCTTGCACTAAATTAATATTGGTGCATCAAAATATAAATCAAATACTAGTTTCCTTAGTAAGATTGACTTGGCCAAAAAAATCAGTAAGTTGCACAAACTAAATATATTTGATCACATGTATTAAAATTGTGAATATATAAATCGATGTATTAAAATCAATGTTTGCTCAATTAATAATATAAGAACTGACTGTAAACAAGTGTTAATTCATGCTGAAGTAAAATGTTTTTCAATGGCAAGAGTACAGTTGCAAATTTGGAACTGAAGAATCAACTCTCAATGTTCCTGTCAGATAAGAAACCAGTTTGGTTCCAACTCTTCAATGATGAGAATTGGATAGTCAATCTTCCTTTGGTATTTTTAATGATTTTAATCCTTTCACACAAGGAAGGAATGCAACATGGCAGATAAGATCCAAGGGCACAAAATAAAGTTGGAAGTTTGGAAGAAAAACATTTGTAGGGAATGTTATGACATGTTCCATAATTTAACAATTATGAGTAAAACAGGTCATGATGCTAATACGTACTTAGTTGAAAGTTATCAGCAATTGTCCCCCATGTCTGTTGATGATTGCAGCCCTTCTGAGAGCTGTGAGGTGGTATCTCATTGTAGTTTTGATTTGTATTTTCCTGATGGTACGTCTTTTCATATGTCAATGTCTTCGGCCCTTTTTTTAAAATGGATTGCTTTTGAGATGTTGAGTTTTAGAAGTTCTTTACATATTTTGGATACTAACTCTTTATCTGATATGTCATTTGCAAATATCTTTTCTCATTTGTAGGTTGCCTTTGAATTTTACTTGTTTCCATCACTGTTCAAAAGCTTTTTATTTTGATGTAGTCCCAATAGTTTTTGTGTTTGTTTGCCTTGTCTCAGGAGACATATCTAGAAAAAAGTTGCTATTATAGTCGACGTTAAATAAGTTACCCCTGGGTTATTTTCTAGGATTTGTATACTTTCAGGTCTCACATTTTGGTCTTTCATACATTTTGAATTTAAGTAGCAGCATTACTTACAATAGCCAAGATACAGAAGCAGTCTAAGGTGTCTATCAATTGATGAATGGATAAAGAAGATGTAGTGTATATGTATATACACAACGGAATATTATTCAGTCATAAGAGAATGAAATCTTGCCACTTGCAGCAATATGTATGGAGCCAAAGAATATAACACTAAGCAAAATAAGTTACAAAAAGACAACTACCATATGATTTCACTAATATGTGGAATTTAAGAAACAAAACACATGAGCAGATGGGAAAAGAGAGAGAGAGAGAGAGAGTGAGAGAGAGATACAAATCAAGAAACAGACTCTTAATCAAACAAATTAATTGGTGGTTACCAGAGGGGAGGAGGCTGGATGCTATGGATTAAATAGGTGATGGGGGTTAAGGAGTGTACTTGTCATGGTGAGCACAGGGTAATGAATGAAAGTATTGAATCACTGTAATGTACACCTTAAACTAATGTTAACTACGTATGTTAACAGGAATTAAAATAAAAACTTTTTATTTTTATTTTTTTTTATTATTTTTTTTTAAAGATTATTTATTTATTTATTCATGATAGTCACAGAGAGAGAGAGAGAGGCAGAGACACAGGCAGAGGGAGAAGCAGGCTCCATGCACCGGGAGCCCGATGTGGGATTCGACCCCGGGTCTCCAGGATCGCGCCCTGGGCCAAAGGCAGGCGCCAAACCGCTGCGCCACCCAGGGATCCCAATAAAAACTTTTTAAATAGGAACTTATAAAAATATAAAAGAGGGAAGTTATCACCAATCCCTTATTATTTTAATACAATGCTTTGTATTTTTTTTTACATTTTTATTTATTTATGATAGTCACAGAGAGAGAGAGAGAGAGAGGCAGAGACACAGGCAGAGGGAGAAGCAGGCTCCATGTACCGGGAGCCTGATGTGGGATTCGATCCCGGATCTCCAGGATCGCGCCCTGGGCCAAAGGCAGGCGCCAAACCGCTGCGCCACCCAGGGATCCCTGCTTTGTATTTTTCATTAATTAGATCAATCAATGATAGATCCACGGATTTGAATCTATTTTTAAACATTTTTTCATCAAAAAACTTGCTTAAACTGAAAAGATTTATACTATAAATTTTTAGGGGAGTATACTTCAAAAACCAAGTATAACTCTACATTTGGATAAAAATTATAAATTAGTATGCTGAACTTGCTTTATAATCTCCTCTCCTACTTTTATCAACATGCACCTCTGTCTCGCTTCTTTGACATATATTTTTCAAACTATATAAGAGGTTAAATATGTATTACCTCCTGCAAGTAGTGAGGTTATAATCCACTCTAGATTTGGTAGTAAGTACATAACAAGCACTTTCACCACAATAAAAACTGTAAATATTGATAGACCTCTTTAAAGTGGACCTAAAAATATTCTATACAGGGAACTGCTATTTCATTCATAAATTTCTGACTAGGTGTGATGTGTAAGGACACAGTGTTATTAGAGCAAAACTGATTCTTGTAGCTCATCTCCAGTCTGTTCATTTTTAAGGATCAACAAGTATATGTTTTGTGAATATTTTCTTTTTTTAATGCTATGTTTATTTTGATCTATTGGATATACTTTTATCCTTACCAAACCTAATAATGAAAATTGATATGTTCCATGTTTTGTTTTCATTTTTCCGGAATTTCAGTTTCTTGTTGGATTCTTCAGAAGTATTAGTTTATGACAGATGAGAGGGTAATGATGCTTTAGACATGATTTTAGAAGCACTGATATAGTTCATATTCCTACACCGTGTTCTTCCTGTAGTCTATCACTTCGAGCACACTTTTAAGGTTCTCATTTGTACTTTCCTTTCTCAGACCTAAAGTTCTTCAATTGCAAGAAATTATCTACAGCTATTTCTGGATCATAATAGATGCCTCAAACACAGTATAAAATCAATGACTAAATAGTTACATAAATAATTATTACAAGTATAACTGTAACAACACACTCATTCATACAATATACACTCTTCAAGGCTACAATATCGCTAAATTTAAAGTAGGTAATTCTAAATGTATTTTGATATGTGACAGTATTAAACAGAATTGTCAGGGCAGTCTTGGAGTATAGTAATTTATATGCAAGTGCAAAATTATTCTCCAAAATACAAATGGTATTTATCTTGCTATCTTTTGGCTGCTGTGACTTTGGGTGACTATTATTTTCTTCTTCGAGCTCTGCTATATTTCTCATCATTCTATAATGTATAGCTGATATCTTAGCAATAATGATACTGGGTTCAAATACAGCTTCAATGTAATATGACCACCATATCCACTTAAACATGACCTTTTGTTATGTTGCACATATTTTATGTAACACAATATTATTAGATATAGTAGGAAAATACAAATGTAGCTTCCTCAAGCATCATGTGCTAGTACCCAAGTTAAATAAAATACAGAACAATTATCATACTTTCTGATCCATTGCTTATCAAGAAATATTTACTTTTATATTACCTATTATTAGGAATTTACTGATTACCTATTATTAGGAATGTAATTACATGTAAAATATATGTAATATAAGTGTGTATATATACATATGAGTGTGTGTGTGTGTGAGTATATATATATATATATATATATATATATGATTAGTAAAGCAGATGTAAATTCCTGCCCATGCAGGCCTTATATCCTAGGTTGAAAACTGAGACATGCACAATAACTTTTTCTAGAACGTTCGAAAAGGACATAGTGTCAGCAAGTTGACCTATAACACTTTTGGATGATCATTTTGTTGGATGAGTTCTTTTTACCATTTTGATTATTTGGTCTCGTCTAAAACACAAGGATAGCACACTATCACTTGATATACAAAAATATGCTTGAAGTATATTTTTTTCTGCACAAATACAGTGTGGTTCCTCTACCTTGTAGTCAAAATTCTCCATAGAAGAGTTCTCAGAATAGAAAACATTGCATTGAGGTTACTTAGCATCTCATCTGTCATACTTACGTAGACTTAAAAGAGGGGAAAGAAATCATACACAATGTCCTCAGAAGACAGCAGTCCACCTTTCAGCTATTTGAGAAATAGAATTATTATAAACTTAATAAAGTATTCTGCAGTTATATATTCCAACTAGCTTAAATTATTCATTTCATATCCTAGTACTTCCCCCCACATATGCCACTTTATGGTTTTAAGCTAGTTGATTTATAAAAATGTCATCAACATAGTGCAAATTAATGATTCCAGCGATACACATTTGCGATACCTTAGGTATGTGACAGGCAATTAAAAAAAGTTGTATTGATTTGTCTAAAATGTTAAATGACATAATAGCCATACAGTAAAGTATTGAATAATTTAAGTAAATCAATGTTTTCTGAATTTTGTAGGAGTACAAACTGTCTTGGGTGCTAAAGTAAATCAATATAATAAAATAAATATGAAGCAGTTTATAATGACGAATGTATGGGTTGATAATAACCAGAGGTAGAATCTGATTTAGCCATTGTAACAAACAACTTCCAGGCATCTTTTGTGCACTATTCCCATCAGAAAACATGGTATTATATAGTCAATTGATTTTAGCACTTAAATAGCTTTTCATTTGCAAGACACCTAGCCTCAGTATAAGCTAAACCTTTCCCAGAGTGTCATTAGTTATGGCTTGATTTAGAATGATAATACATATTTACTACCATTACAGCGATTTTGCGTGTTTTATGTGGTCTGTAAATAATGTTACATTTTATGAGGAAATGAGAAATGTTCATTTGTTGTTCTCCTATATTTGCAAGATTTAGGATTTAGCATTTTTGTACTTTCACGGATCTCTTTTACCCTCATTTCCAATGGTAAATCCAATGAAAAATATTTATTTTCATGTAGCTAGGTCTGTATGCATTTTTTAGTTTCCCATTTTATTTAGAAAATAGAAGCATAGTATTATATGCGTATGTAGGGACATGTTTCTCCTACATAGTGTGTCTTTGTGGTTTACTACAATTTGAAGACTAATGAAATCTTTGGACCCTTTCCATAGGAAAAAAAAAGAAACTATGAATGTAGACATAAACACAATGCTATATATAATTTAAGAGAATTCAGATTTATCCCGAATTCTTTTCACATTCATACACAAAGAGTAACAATTAAAACATGGAAAACAGCCATAATTGCAGTGCTGGAAACTTTAAATACTTCAAAGTTGTAGCTGACTTAAAATGATGAATATAGATAATTGCTATAAATACTTTGCCCGTAATTTGTATTATCCCTTCACTATTAATTCAGAAAAAAGAAAATTCCCCAGGAAAGGGCAATGATGTGAGAACATCACTGAGAAAAGATAGGTGGAGCTAAAAGGAGTCATTCCTGAAATAGGAGATCCAGAGTGGACAAAGGACTAACACCCAAATTACAGAAAAGGAAATACACACACACATCTCATTGAGACCTGCTAGAAAATCATGGTGGATTAGGTATGGGCCATGTTGCCAAACGGAAATTGGATGGATTATTTTATACTGACCTTGGTAAAATGATTTGGACTCTGATACAACCCTCTTCTGCAAACTGGGGATATTAATATGATTTATTTCGTGCATCTGATGGTTAATTCCATACAAAGTATTTAGTTAAATTCCTGGCATACATTTGGTAGGAAGATTGTGACTAAACTCAGAGTGTGCTTTCATTTCTATACCAATTCTGTTTGTTATACGAGTTGTTCTGAACTCAAATGTGGGACATCTTGGAGATAGGGAAAAGCCTTAGAATGTTTGGAATGTTTGGAGGGACAACCAGGCTAATCAGATTTTTTATCCCTCACTTATCATACTAAACAGTAGGCAACAGAAACATCTACCCTAAGGGAAGGAGGGAATAATGAGGACCCTTTGGCCAGAAAGCAGAAAAGAACCCTGTGCAAGAGACACAGATTAATCAAAAGGTTCCATGCTCAAAGGTCCAGTCATAGATAGGCATACCATCTGGAAGTATATATCACCACACATGCAGCACCAGACCTGGAGGCAGGGTATAGTAAGCTATATGTAGTACTCTTAAAACAACCAAATGGGAATCTCAGATTCAAAACAGGAATATAAAACCAAGAATCAGCAAAATGTTCAGAAAAGATAATCTCGTAAACGTAAGAGATCAATTCAAGTAAACAGGTAATAATTTTTCTATAACAAGAGTTAATGTATAAAGCAGCAGATAAAAATATTAAAATAAATATATAAAAAAACAAGACTGATATGAGAAGGCCCTGCATCCATAAGGTAACATACTAGAGATTTTTCAAATGAAAATATTTTATTTTAGGAAAAAGAAAAAGAAAAAGCTCAATATTGAACTGAATAGGAGAATGAGAGGAGAATGAAAAGAGACACTTAATGAGCAGGCAAATAAAATGGGACCATGTTCCCAGGGAAAGGGCAATGCAAAGGGAGATAAAATCATGAATGAAGAGTTAATAAGTATAGAAATCAAATTATAACTTCTCGAAGGAATGAGCAGAAGGCAGTGGGTAAGAAAGGTGAAAAGAGGAAAGTGTCACTCATTTTTAAAAACATACAGAGAAAAGTTAAATGCTGACTAAAAAAATACCAATAGTATAAACTATGACATTTTTAAGGAAAAAATGTAAATAAAAGCAATAAATATTAGTGTAAATTAAATCCTCAACCCTTATATCCATGAACTCGAGACCATAAAACCAGCTTCTAGTTAACAGCTCCATTTGCATGTCTGAAGATATCTCAATACAGCTTGTTGAAAACAGAACTCCTGACATTTATCTCCATATAGACAAAATCTCTCCATCAGCCCTCTACATCTCAGTAAATGGAAACTCAATGGTCGGCGGCTAGAACAAGGATCTTAAATGATCTCTGACTCTTCTCTGTCCTTCAAGTGTATATCCATTCCAACAAAAAATCTAATTCGGACCTCATTCCAAAATATAGGCAATATCCTACCAATTCTCAACACCTCTATCACTTGTGCCTTTTTTCTAAGCTACCATTTTTGCTTACCTGGATATTTATTTTACACAAATCTCATATTAGCCATTCTAAATCTAAATCTGCCCAAAACCTTCTAAAGACTCTTCATTTCACTCTAAATTAAACTCAAGTCTTTTAGAGCTTGCTGGTTTCTACATGGTT
>NW_023330922.1:56167-100215 GCF_011100685.1 Canis lupus familiaris
ATAATTAGAGGGTTTTTAGTAGTTGAAGGAAAACCAAATTGTACATAGAATAACACTTTAGAAAATAGAATAACCATGTAATTTGCAGAAATAAGAATGACCTACCTACAAAGCTTTGGATGAGCAGGAGAATCAGTTGTTGATGGGCTTGAAAGCATTTGTCTTACATATGACTTTTTTAAATATACAACTACTTTTGTTCTATCAACTTCCTAATTTGCAAATTCTAGGCTTAGATCCTAAAGTATGTTATTTCATCACTAGTATCACTCTATATTACTAGTTAGCTGTTTTATTTTTTTTTTGTTTGTGAAGGACAAATTGAACACTAATTAATTTAATTTGTGTTAACATTATCTCTAAATAATCTGATTTGGTATGATCCCATTACCAGATTCCCTTACATAAGAACAATCTCATTAACAAGGCCCTGAGATGTCACTTTAGATCCATTTGGTAACAGAGATACAGGCATAAACTCATTACATGATGCACTCCCCATTCTTAAATTGATGAGGTTTGCTCTAGCTATTGTTTGGGAGTAATATGCCTATAATCTAGTATTTCTGGAAGGAATAAAGAAAATCACTGTTTTTAAGAGAAAAGCTTATAAAGAGAAGGAAAGAGGAAGGAAAGGAAGGAGGGAAAGAAAGCAAAGACAGACTGAAAAATTAAAGGTATAAATGATTTCTTAATCACACTACACAATAAGGTAATACTTATTAAGTTATAGAAACATTTTAACCTGCGCTACTCAACCCCATAGAGGTTCTGATTATGACTCAATGCTATTAAATTATTTGAAGACAGACAACTATAAATACTTCGCCATTGTTACTGAGACTGTCTTGTATCTTCAAGGAAACTGATATGAATGTGCATCTCTTATTTGAATATTGGTTAAAAAGCAATACACTAAGTCTACTGACAGTATTTGATTGATAAATCTAAGATCCTGTGTTATTTCAGTACCCTCCTCTTACTGAAATATTGAAATATAATGGGTGGTTGAGTACGGGTGTGTGCAGGAAGCCAATGCTCAGGGCACCAGACAGAAAGCAAAGCTTCTTTATTTCCTTTATGTTAGGATTCAAACTGAAGTACTGTGGGCAAATTAAAACTGATATGACAGGAAAGTTTTCTGATACCCTCTTTCATTTCCAAGCTGGTAGATATCTGGATTTTTTATGTGGCTAAAATGAAAGCATGAATTGTAGGGAGATAAGTTTTAATTTTTTTAAGTGTAAGTTTTATTTAGGAAAATAATAGCATTATAAGCTATCTAAGGAAGAATAGGAGTTTTACCTTAATCCTTCTTTCCTGATTCCCACTCCCCAAAGGTAAACCTATGCGACTCATTCATCTATTTCTTCTGGCATGTTGCATTGTATTTCTAAACATTGGAATCGCTAATGTCACAATTTCTAGATTTTTCTGTTTATGAATAGTTGTCTGCCTGCTGTGGATTGTGATGATGTAACCTTGTTCAAAGTCCTGTTACCCATCTTCCTCGCCACATACTTTCCAGTACTCATGTCTCAGTTCCTGGCTCAATGTTCTACTATTTTATTATTATAATAATAAGTAAACTGGCTCCCATCATTTATTGTTCCTATTACATTTCCTGTTTGGGACAGCATTTTGCTTTTCTTGGAGCTAGTAATGATTTCATGTGAGTGTATGTGTGTATTTTCTTTCTTCCTATCACTGATTGATTAACCTAGGCTTTCCAAGAGAACTGTAGAACTCATCTCAACATGCTCAAATATTTTATCAGGTAAGATATCCATTCCATCTTTTTTTTTCTTGGACTCACGTTTCCTGAAACACTTGGTGTTCATCTTGCTTCCTGAACTGGTTGTGTTCTAGATCTGACAAAGAGCTGTTGTAGAGGAACATTTTATTTTGTTCCTGGGAAGTCTTGTGCCTTTTTTCTGTATTGAATACTTTCTTTTGTTTCCCACACTGTTTATTTTTTATGATTCACTTTTATCATTTTATGAAACATGTACTCTAGTAGCTTTCTGAAAAACAATACATAAGATAAATATTTCGAAGCTTGCTATTCTTAAATGGTCTTTGTACCATTTGATATATTCTTTATATCCTTTGATATTTAGGTTGACATTGATATCCATTTTTGATTTAAATATAAAGTTTATTGATATTTTGGTCAAAACTGCAGGTTTTTTACTATTACTTTGTGACACTCACTAGCTACTTGCCCCAATATTTATTTGCATTGTTTTCCCTTTATTTCCTTTGTGGTGTCTGTGTGCTTATCAGAAAGACATCAACTGGGGATCCCTGGGTGGCTCAGTGGTTTGGTGCCTGCCTTTAGCCCAGGGCGTGATTCTGGGTCCCAGGATTGAGTCCCACATCAGGCTCCCTGCATGGAGACACAGCCCTCTGCCTGTGTCTCTGCCTCTCTCTCTCTTTCTCTCTCTCTCTGTTTCTCTCATGAATAAAATCTTAAAAAAAAAGACATCAACTATCTACCATTATCAATTAGATTTGGTTACTGTAGAGACTGAATAAC
Source organism: Canis lupus familiaris (assembly GCF_011100685.1). Taxonomy (NCBI): domain Eukaryota; kingdom Metazoa; phylum Chordata; class Mammalia; order Carnivora; family Canidae; genus Canis; species Canis lupus. Next base: position 58,707 of record NW_023330922.1, read on the forward strand.
AGTGGCTTAAATCAAATATTTCTCTCTTCAGGTAGCTGTCTAAATATCCTCATTGAAGGCTGACATGATAGCTCCCCTATATTAGGAATCTAGTTTATTGATTCTTAAATCTCTACTGTTCCACCATATGGCTTCCATGTTATCATTTGCCATGGCTGGCCCAGCCACTTGCATGCATGTCAGTTAGCAGGAAGAGGAGAAGGAGAGTAGGGCACCCGTTACCTTTAATGGCATTGCCAGAAGTCACACATATCAAAAACTTTATACTTTGCAAGCCAAAAAATATAATTATTTTCTTTTCTGAATACTCCATTGCATAGCATTGTGATATATTTTTAAGAATACATTTCATTATGTTGCCTGGCTTTATACATTTACTGGAATTTTTTTAAAACTAAGAACGCTGCCTCCTAAAAAAAAAAAAAAAAAAAAAAACTAAGAATGCTGCTTATTTCTTCTGAGCTGTTTTGTTTTGTTGGTTTTTGTTTTTGCTATTGGTATGGACACATGCATGGTGATCTCTGGAAAACTATAATTAAAAATAGGGGCAGTAAGGTGGCAATTGGAAACACTTTTTGGATGGGTTTCGTTAACAGAGTAAAGAATTTTACCATAGTGTGGTTAATAAGAGTATGTTAATCCACTGGGCAAATCTGAAATGTCATTATGTTTTGACGTTTGGTCTGTTCCACTGCTCAGAAAGAATCCTGGGAAGTATGTTAAGAAGAGAGCAGAGGGGTGTCACCATGCGCTTTGCAGGCTTGCATTCATTCTTAATTTCATTCCTTCTCTGATTTTAGTTATTTGATTCCAGAGCCTTACTAACCCAGGCTTCTCAGAGACGTTACTTTCTCTATTATGCTGTGGTGGGAAATCTACATTCTCTTGGTAGCAAAGCCTTGCAGAAAAAAGTCTAGGGGCCTCAGTCATACTACTTGCAGTCTTAACTGCTCACATTCCAGCCTTCAGAGATAGTTGTTTGCATCCAAAGTTCTGAGACTCTGTTTTTCTGTTGGATAAATTAGCTGCTATTAATTGGGCTCCATGACTGTAAGGATATATTCCTTTCTCTGCTAAGTCAGTTGTCCTTATTTATCTAATTCCCTCAAAATTCATGAACATTTTTTATCTGTACTTGTACTGGAATACAATTTGATATTTTATTTGTATTGCTGGGGTTTTAAGGAGGGAACAGAGAGAAAAACCATTGGATCAATCCTTCGTACATAAGTGGAAGTTCCTAAATTTACTTATGGAGTAACTTTGAGGGTAACAAAGGAATATTTTATCTTGTAAAAAACAAGAGCAGGGAATAGAGATGTGTTGCTCCCAAATGGCAAACTGCGTGAGATTGCACCTGTATGAGATACCTGGAAGCTAGATCTCAGGTCTCTGAACTCTCATCCGCAGCAAGAGGACATGACAACAAAGCAGGAAGGCCAAGAAAGACTTCAGCAATGAGGACAGGCCATTTTTTCATTTGTAGGCTACCCAAGCAGAAAGAGGACCTCCTGAGACATAGTCATGTTCTATCCCTCTGTTAGAAACTGTTCAACCAGATGCTACCTAGAAAACACAGATCTTGATAAAGTCCTGTCTTTTGTCAACACACTAAAAGTCTTATCCCTATTACATCATAAGACTCATAACACTTCTTTTGTGCATGTTACTAAATTCCTCCTACTGGAACTTACTAGAACCAGGATTAATCTAATCACTGAGTAGTTAAAAGTGTGACAGGAATCCTGAGATTTTGCTCAGCCTTTCTGAAATGCTTTAATCAACTTTTAAAATCCCATTCTTTATAAGCTAAACCATTATTTTTACGTGTGATATAGCCATAATTATGGAAAGAAAAGCATTGAATTAAACATACTACCTGGAGTGTGGATAGTTACATTAGACTGCACTTGGTGTAATAGTTTTTTGTTACTTCTGTAATAAGTTGCCACAAACTTAGTAGCTTAAAAGAACCACAGAAATTTATTATGCTACAGTTCTAGATATCAGAAGTCTAAAAGGAGTCAGAAAGGCTGCATTTCTGTTCAAACTCCTTGTGGGAAAGGGAGAAGGCAAAAACTGGAATCTGTACCTTTGCCTCTTCTAGTTTCTAGAGAGCATCTTTATTCTTCTCTCATGATCCCATCATCACATCCTCTGAACCTCTGCTTGTTATTGTATCTCCTTCTCTGACTCTAACCTTCTTGCCTCCATTTTATAAGAACCTTTGTGATTGTGTTGGGCCCACCTAGGTAATCCAGGATAATGGTCTCATCTCCAGGATTCTTTTTTTTTTTAATGCCTTTTAAAAAACTACTTATTTATTTATTTGAGAGAGAGAGAGAGAGAGAGAGAAACAGATAGAAGAGCCTAAAGTAGGGAGGAAAGGGAGAAGCAGACTCCCTGCTGAGGATACCATACAAGTGGGTCTCAATCCCAGGAGCCAGGGATCATGACCTGAGCTGAATGCAGAGGCTCAACCAACTGAGCTACTCAGATGCCCCTCACCTCCAGGATTCTTAAGGTAATAACCAGTAGTCCATTTGCCATGCAAGGTAACATAATTACAGGTCTGGATATTAGGAAACAGACCATCTTTGAAGACAATTATTTGGTCTACCATGCTTTGGAATCATGAAATTATCTCTAATTATTAGATCTACTTACAATACTTAGTATGTTGTTACTTACACACACACACACACACACCACAATATTCCAAAGACTGTGCTCCATCTTAACTTTCTCTTAGGTAACATTTTTCTTCCAACATAGGGATTTATCCCCAAAATATATAGCTATCATTTTTAAATAATGACATAGTTCTGTTATATAAAATAGTCATTTACAAAGATGTTTTAAGATGTGTGTGTTAACAGAAATGACAAACATAGGGGAAATCTTGTATTTCCTTTTTGATACAATAGTAAACATGCTATGTTGTTACTCAGTCTTAAAAAAATTGTGTATGTTGACAATTCTAATGTTAATTGTGTATTTTGTACTAAGAAGCATGTTTGGGTTTATTGAGTTCTTTTTGAGTCTTTTGCCAATCAGTTACAAATAAATGGAACGTAGTTATTTGGTTAAAATAACCATTGAAAAATAGATATTTATGCAATTTAGTTGCTAAACTCATAGAAAAAAACTATAATATATTGAACATGTGCCTGTTAGTTATTCTAAGCCTAACAGTTTAAATCCTAACCTCAGTGAGATTTCCATGTTAATTGAGTATGCCAACCAGGTATCTAGCTATTCTTGGAGTGTTGTCATTTCAAATATTTGGTCACCTTCTTTCAGACCATTTTGTTTTGGAAAATATGCTCAGAATGCAATTAAGATATACTTTGAGGGACTGCAAGGCACACACCAGGAGAAACGTTAGCACACTCAGAAAATGCCAGAGCCACTTACTTTGTATTACTAAACAAGCAAAGACTTACTTTGTATAAGAAAAAAAAATCCACATAGGCTTTTGTGTACCCTCAGTTCATGTGCTTTGTTAATTTTTAAAACTTTTATACATGGGATTCTTAACTAATTTGATTCTTTTTTACTGGCATTCATTAAGCTTTTCCTCTCTCCTGGATCTCCTCAAAACATAAACACCCAAATCTCTCTCATCCTTGACTTTCTTAATTTCTGCACCATTTTCATCTCTGCCAAGTTTCTTGAAAGAACAATAGGCCGGTATAATCCCAATTCATACTACAGTGCTCTGCCTTCAAATTTATAACTCCCTTTTTCCTCTGAAACTTCTTTCTAAAATAAATTCTATATTCAAAACAAATAGGAATTCTGAGTGCCTGTCTTGATCATCGATTGTTTTAAGTATCTGTGTCATCTTCCTTTTTTCTTTTTCTCCTGTACCCCTCCATATTTCCTTTTTCTTTTAAATCTGAAGATCTCAGATTCCACCCCATGATATGCAGGATTCCAAAATGGCAGCCCAAAACTGTGCCACCCTATACCTGTGAAATATGATGTAATATCACCTCTGTGATCATATCATGTTGTATAGCACAGGAAATTTATTTGATTGGACATGAACTAATCCTGTGAACCATTTCAAAAACAGTTTCTATCTGGCTTAGCAGACGGAAACATTTGAAACAGAAGGATGTGATGCACTGTGGATGGCTTGAAGATAGAGGAGATTATCTGACATGGAAGTAGGTGGCTTCTAGAAGCTGAGAGCAGCTCTCATTTAACAGACATTGAAGAAATGAGGACTTCAGTCTTACAACTTCAAGGAACTAATTTTCTTTTGAGAATCCAAATGAGCTTGAAAGGGAGAGCCTAATTCTGGATGAGAAAATAGCTGGTCAACATTTTGATTTCAACCTGAACAGAGAATCTAACCAACCCTGCTACACTTCTGACTTACAAAAACTTGAGTTATTAAATGGGGATTGTTTAAGTTAAATGGTTTATGGTAATTTATTACACAACCATAGAAAATTAATATATATTCTTTAAGATGTTCCTTTTATTATTGATATTTTTGTATACAGGAAAATGCCATCCTGTCTTGATGTTTAAAAACCACTTGAATATTCATAAACACTACATATATATATGTTTATATTTATAAATATAAAGAGGAACCAGTTGTTGAAGGCGATCAGTTTATATAGTCAGATTGAGAACAACTGAATAGAAATCATCACTCCATTAGTCAATATAGACATATAACAGGCATTCAGTGTAAAATCCAAGTTCAAGTTCCACAGACCAAATGTTTTATATTTAAACAATATTTTGCTATCAACCATCCTAGAAATAGTCAGAACTTTATTCATGAATTTTAGTCTAGAAATCATCATCGATTTGAAACAAAATTGCATAGATAACCCAATTATCCTTCCTTTCACACTTGTTGATTTCTATCTCTGGAGGATTATTTTCAACATACTTGTAGAAACTAAAAATATTTAAGTTCAGTAGTCTAGAATAATACTTCCAAAAGTATTTTATTTTTTTCTTTTTGAATTAAAAAAAATATGTGAATTAGAAATGCTAAATACCTAAGAGTTCTCATCTGAATTCACTGATATATCTCTCTTGTAACACAATACCAATCCATAACAACTGAAAATAAAAATTTAAGAAGAATGCAATAAATCAATATGGAAGTCACAATAAAGAATTTGCTATCCAGGGCAGCCCAGGTGGCTCAAGCAGTTTAGCACTGCCTTTGGCCCAGGGCCTGATCCTGGAGACCTGGGATCGAGTCCCACGTCAGGCTTTTTGCATGGCGCCTGCTTCTTCCTCTGCCTGTGTCTCTGCTTCTCTCTCTCCTCTCAGTGTATTCTCAGAAATAAATAAATAAAATCTTAAAAAAAAGAATTTGCTATCCAAAAATTTATATTTGTATATTGAGGCATTTGCCACACATTCAGAGTGCCAAAAAGAAATATCTGTATTACTTTGTTAAAAAAATAGAATCAGGACAGTTCAAAGATATACAAACTCGGTGAGTATGTTGTGTTGAAAGTTTTTTAAAATTGTTTTACAGACAGCTAAATCACAGGTGATCAACTACATTTCTCCCTACATTTTTATTTTTATTAAATTTATTGAGCTAAAGTCAAAAGACAGAGAGAAAGAGAGAGAGAAAGAGAGAGAGAGAGAGAGAGAATGGGGAAAAAAGAACATAGATCCCGAGCTATACATTATGTAAGTTTGAGATACTGAGTTTATGGTTTATCAAAGATTTGACTTGAACTATACTGTAGACTAAATGGACCTAACATGTATATGCAGAACATTTCATGCAATAGCAGGATACACATTTTTCTCAAACACATATAGCACATTCTCCAGGATAGACTGTGTATGAGGTAAGAAAACAAATCTTAGAAAATTTAAAATTGAAATAATAACAAATATCTTTTTTTTGACAATAGTGATATGTAAGGAGTAATTAGTAACAGGAGGAAAGGAGGAAAATTCACAAATATGTGTCAATTAAACAATATGCTCCTGGACAACCAGTGGGTCAAAGAAAAAATCAAAAGAGGAATAAAAAATATCTTGAGAAAAATAAAAAGTGAAACACAATATTCCATATACACAGGATGCAGAAAAGACAGTCATAAGAGGGAAATTTGTAGTGATAAACACCTAAATTAAGAAAAAAGAAGGATCTTAAAGAACTTACCTTACATTTCAAGGAACTAGAAAGAAGAAACTCAGAAGTTTAACAGAAGGAATGAAATAACGATCAGAGCAGAAATAAATGCAATAAAAATTTTAAAAAGCAGTTGAAAAAATCAATGAGACTAAGAGCTGGTGTTTGAAAACATTTTACAAAATTTGACAAACAAGCTATATTAAGAAAAAAGAAATTCAAATGAATAAAATCAGAAATGAAAGAGGACACAATGCAACTAATTATATGCCAATAAATTGGAGGAACTAGAAGAGACACATGGTTGTAAACATACTAACTACCAAGACTCAATCATGGAAAAATAGAAAATCTGAAAAGACCAATATTTAGTAAGGAGATTGAATCAGTAATCACAAATATCCAAACAAAGAAAACCCCAGGACCAAATGGTTTCACTGGTGAATTTTATCAAACAATAAAAGAAGAATCTTCACAAACTCTTCCAAAAACTTAGAGAAGGGAAGTCTTCTAGCCTCATTGTATGAGGCTAGCATTACTCTGCTGCCAAGGTCAGATAGAGACACCAAATAAGAAACTATAGACCATATCTCTGAGGAAAATAGAAATTTGAATCTGGATTCAACAGGATATTAAAAGTCATACACCATATCAAGTAAGATTTATCCCTGGAATACAAGGATGATTCATCATACATAAATCAATCAATGTGATACACATTTATAGAATAAAAGTTGAAAATGATCATTTCAATAGATGCAGAAAGAAAGACATTTGATGGAATTCAACATCCATTCATGACAAAAACTCTCAATAAATTATATGGAAGGAACATACCACAACTCTATGTGATATATTTAAGGCCATTTATGACAAGCGCACAGCTAACATACTCAATGAAGAAGGAATGAAAGCGTTTTTATACAAGATCAGTAGTTAGACAGGATATCTGTTCTTACCACTCCTATTCAACTAGTTCTGGATATTCCAGCCAGAGCAATTAGATAAGAAAAAGAAATATCCAAGTCAGAAAGAAAGAAGAAATATTTGCTGTTTGAAGATTATATGATCTTATAGATACAGAAAATTCTAAGGATTCCACAAAAAAGCTATTATAGCAAATTCATTAAAATTGCAGGATTCAAAATCAACATAAAAAATTAGCCGTGTTACCGTAGACTAACAACATGATATCTGAAAAAAGAAGTAAAGAAAAGAAACTCATTTACAGTAGCATCAAAAACAATAAAAACCTGTATACTGAAAACTGGAAGACTTGGATGAAAGAAATGAAGAAGTTGTAAATGAATAAAAAGATCCAACCCCATGTTTGTGGACTGTAAGAACTGATATTAAAATAACCATATTACCTCAGACAAATCAAAATTCCAATGGATTTTTCTCCTAGAAATAAAAAGAGAATTCTAAAATTCAAACAGAACCACAGATGACCTTGAATAGCCGAAGTAATCCTAAGAATTAAGAGCAAAGCCAGGGGCACCACACTTGCAGATCTGAAATTATATTATAAAGCTATCATAATCAAAACAGTATGTTACTGCCATAAAAATAGGTCGTAGACTATGGAACAAAATTGGGATCCTAGAAATGAACCCTCAGATATATAGTTTACTAATATTTGACAAGGCAGCCAAGTTACTTAATGAAGAAACTAGAGTTTCTTCAATCAATGGTGTTTGGAAAACTGGATAATCATAAGGAGAAGAATTAAATTGGACTCCTATCTTACACCACTCACAAAAACTACCCAAAATGGATTAAAGACTATGAAACTCTTAATAAAAAAAAACATAAGGAAAAGCTTTATCGTTTCACAATGATTTTTGAATATGCCACCCAAAACACAAGCAAGAAAAGCAAAAATAAATAAATGGAATATGTGAAATTTTATCATAGTGAAAGAAAAAGTAACAATACAATGGGGGAAAAACTATGTAGTTTTTTTTGTAAAGATATAATATTTGTAAACTATCTGTTAAGGGGTTACTATTTGAAATAGTAAAATATGTTCAAAATATAATAGCAGAAACAAAGCAACTCAAATACTATGATTTGTAAAATGGACAGATGCGAATACACTTTTCCAAAGAGGGCATACAAGTGGCCAAAAAATATATTAAAAGATATTCAATATCACTCATCAAGGAAATGCGAATGAAACCACAATGATATATCCCCTCAAATCTGTTAAAATGGTTGCCTTTTAGACAAGAAATAATGAGTGTTGCAAAGAAGTGGAGTAAAGGGACCATTTGTGTGCTATTGTTGGGATTGTACATTGGTACAGCCACACTGAAAATAGTGGAGGAACTGTTGATATGTCAGTCAAAGGGTACAAACTTCCATTTAGAAGATGACTATTGGAGAGCGAATGGTTCAATATGGTGACTATGGTTAACATTGCTACATTAAATACTTGAAAGTTACTAAGAGTTACTAAGTTACTTGAAAGTTAGTACTTTCTAGTACTTTCAAGTACTAAGTAAGTTACTTGAAAGTTTTAGTAACTTGAAAGTTACTCAAAGTTACTAAGAGAATAGATTCTCTCTCACACACATGTAATTATGTGAGATAATGGAGGTTTTAACCAACTTTAGTGTGGTCATCATTTCACAATACACACAAGTATCAAATCACCATTTGTGTACTTTAAACTTACGCAATGTTATATGTCAATTCTATCTCAAAACTCCAGAAAAACTAAACTTCGTTGGTTAGGACATTTTTGAATTACAAAAATATGGGGAATACGTATATAGTACGGTGTCCACATACCTCAGATCCAGTTCCCTCTATGGTGAGATCTTACATTCTAGCATGGTACATTGCTATAGCTAATGAACCAGTACTGATGCATTATTACCAACTTAGATAACTTGAGTTTTTCTGTTCCAGGATCTCATACCATATTACATTTCCATTTTCATGTCTCTCCAGACTCCACGGTAACAGTTCTTCAGACATTCCTTGTTTCTGAGGACCTTATCAGTTTTTTAAATTGCTGGACAAGTGTTTTGTAGAATGTCTATCTGTTGGGATTTGTATAATGTTTTTATGAGAGTAGACTGAGGTTATGTGTTGTGGAGGAAGATCATGGAGGTAAAGCATCATTTCCAACATGTCATATCAAGTGTACATACTATCAACATGACTTGTCACTATTGATATTGACCTTGATCACCAAATAGAAATGATTTTTGTCAGATTTCTCCACTATAAAGTTACTCTTTCTTACTCATCCTGTACTGTGCTCTGGAAGAAAGTCAGTATACACAATGCAAGAAAATAAAGTAGTGTTGAATTTCACACAGATTTTAAATTTTTGTGAGTGTATGCTGATACAAATAAATTATCAGATGAATTAATCAACAGAGGAGACAAACCGATGCAGAAGAATTCCAAATTTCTGTAGTAATAATTTATTTCAAGAAGGTAGAACCCCGTAACTTCCCCCTCCATTTTTTTAATTCCTGAAGGACAAAGAGGGAGGCAGAGACACAGACAGAGGGAGAAGCAGGCTCCATGCAGGGAGCCCAATGTGGGACTCGATCCTGAGCTGAAGGCAGATGCTCAACTGCTAAGCCACCCAGGTGCCCCAACTTCCCACATCTTAGGTGACTTTCCTTTTGACTTTTTATGTCTGAGCAGATATATTAGATGACAGACTAGGAGTAGAGAATATTTAAGCATATGATGGCTGGTATTTTCCAAAAAAGTTAATAAAGTCACTTACATTCTTATTCAAGCATTCTAATGAAACCCTAAGCTAAGCATTATAATTACTAATGACACGGTGGAACATTTAAAACAAAAACTTAAAAGTTCTTTGAGAAAAAAATTATATAAAAGAACAAAGAAATTATATGAAAATTAGATAAAAAATTGGAAAGAGGGATCCCTGGGTGGCTCAGCGGTTGAGCTTCTGCCTTCAGCCCAGGACCTGATCCTGGAGTCCCGGGATCAAGTCCTGCATCGGGCTCCCTGCATGGAGTCTGCTCCTCCCTCTGCCTGTGTCTCTGCCTCTCTTTCTGTGTCTCTCATGAACAAATGAATACAATCTTTAAAAAAATTGGAAAGAATTTCCAGGAAAGAGAATAAAAATCTTATTAGTGAAGTGATAGATTTGAAGCCTTGTAAACAGCTCCCAGATTTCTAATGTATTTTCACAAGGGTATACTTTTAACTATACACAGCCACCCATACATGCATATATATTCCATACATTTGAGTTTTCTACATGTACAAAACTCAAATGTACACTCACATGTCTCTGTGAGTGAATGTGTACATGTGTGCATGTGTCAGTATATGTGAATGTGTTTGTATATGTCTAAGTGAATAATGTCACTATTAGCATACTCCTTTATGTGTCAAACAGTTTGAGAAATTCCTTGGTTTATTCCATGGGAACTTTCATAAGCTGGAAAACAAAGTGTCTTAACTGGTAAATTACAAAATCTATGATATGTCAGGAGGTTATATAAAATTACCTACATTTAATATTAATGATCATTCATTCTCTTGTGAATATATATTGATAAATTTTTTCCAATGTATGTGATTTAAATACTTTTCATCATGATTTAGAAAAAATGGTGAAATTTGATGGTTTTGGAAAAATAATTTATGATACCTCATGCACAAAATATCTTCAATCAATGTTTGAATTGGTTTTATTTAAATCTAAGTATTTTTCTGATTATTTAGAAGGGCATGTTAATTTCTTCCTACATTTTAAGTTATGTAAAATGCCATCAATTATTTATGAAATCTTATTTTGGCAAATTTTAGCCATTTCCATTTTCACTGACAATAAAATTGATATAAAGATGCAAAGGTGCTTGTCACCTACGTTGTTGGCTTTTTTTTTGTTTTTTAAGATTACAAAGCTACAATGTGAAAAACTAAAGATAAATCTTGGCATTGGCAGAAATATGGTTGTCTTGGGGTGCCTGGGTAGCGCTGTTGTTAAAGCAACTAACTTTTGCTTTTGGCTCAGGTCATGATTTCAGGATCCTGAGATCCAGCCAGTGTTGGGCTCTGCACTTTGTAAGGAGTCTGCTTAAGTCTCTCTATCCCTCTGCCTCTGCCCCTCCCATTTCTTTCTCACATAAATAAATCTTTAAAAAAGTAACATCGTTGAATTAAAATAGTATGAGATTACCAAAATATGTAAAAATACTTTGTGTAAATTACCTTTACTTTTCTTCACTCAGCATGGTGGTTAGGGACAGAAAAGAGTAGTGGTCTCTTAGGCACATAATGTTTATAAGTTCAGGATTTTGTGTACTCAGAATTGTTTTCTTTTTTTTTTTTTCCAGAATTGTTTTCTAAATGACATAATCTCGCTTAAAACATCACCCAGAAACCCATTTGCTCTGACAAGAGACTTTTTAATTAACAGTCACATCTGTGCTATTACACTATATTTTTGCAAAGCTAGCAACAACTTAAACCACATTATTAAATCATGAAAAAAATGCATAAATCTCAATGGACTTGTTTGGTGTTTCAAGAGCCAGAAATAGTGATCCCTATGCCTCTAGGGTCTTGCCTTGAATTACTTAAATGTTTTGTAATGATATTATTAAATATTTAACAGTCGAATATTTTGAGCTCCTTTCAAATATAAATGACATTAAAAATTAACCTGTTTAAACTATTAAAGGTTACCTGAATGAAATTGATTAGAAATATGTTTCAAATCTATTTAAAGTAGCAGTGGTGCTATAGGATGCAATTTTCCAAGAGATCAATAAACCAATAGTTTAATATTAAAATTAAATATATATCAAACTTTGAAAATATAGGGGGCCTATAGGTCTGGGTCCGTTTAAAAACATTAAGATGAATTGTTCTTGCTATATTGTCCTCATCTAACTTCTGTATACAAAATCTTTATTTAAAAAAAAGACCGGCCTTATTATATATATAGCTTTATTAATACCATAAGATCAAATGCTAAATTCTCCTCACCTTCAGGGTTTTCATATTATTTCTTTCCCTTTTAATGTATTATTTTCTAATCATTTCCTGAAAAGTTGACTAGAAATTTTGCAACGTCTTTTTTACCTTTAAATTAGAATGCACATCCTAACTCAGGAATTCATATTTAATATTTGATAATAAAATATTACTGAAATAGGGGAAGTGTGAAATCTATATTTATTCAGTAAATTATTTTCTTTTAAAGTCTTTATCAAGTTAATAGCTATATTCTGCCCTTAAAAAGTATAGGATTTCAGAATCATAATGAGGTACATATTGAACATATTAATATTAGGTCTTATTAAGGAAAATATAATTGTACACAGTGGAAAAGCATTTAATATTATGTCAAATCACTTCATGGAAAATTGTTGAAGCTTTACTCAACTTTAAATCAAATGCAAATCCAAGAAGTAATTATAATTGATTTTATGGAAGAGTAAAGCAGAACTTTTAAAAATCTGTTTCTTAGAAAGTTGTGAATAACACAATTTAATTTGTCTTGATATCACTGGAGACCAGGAAAAGCTGATTTAATTTGGTAATGATAAGACTTGTCCTCCTTTTAAATACAATATTTAAAATATCTCAGCTAACTCTAATGATTTACTGATTTATATAAAAAATTCAGTGCAGCATATAATAATATTGTTTTGTCACAGAAAGTAAAAAATAAAATAAAGAAATAAAAAGAAAGGGACCATGAACTGTGGTTCTGTGATTTAGAAAGAGGAATATGTGAATGTTTGATGTTTTTAATGAAAGGATAGTTGTAATTGGTATTATTTAATGCAGTCTATAGAAATAAATTTATACCTATACCAAGGAGCATGAGTACATGAATTTAGAGTGTGACTTTTTCCTTTTTATCTTTGTGAAATACTTCTTTTAAATTACCTTTTCTATTTATGCATTCATTAAATAAACCTACACAATATTTTATTATGTCTAGACACATATTACACATTTTCATGGAGATTTATTATGCAACATCATGCCTCTCTTCTTGCAGAATTACAAATATTATATATACCATATAATTGAGATTTGGGTTGCTAAATGCATCTCATCTTTAAAATGAAACAGACTTTAGTAACCCAAGCCAGAAAAACAAAATAGGATTAGCTTTTGATTTAAGGAGAAAAAAAACAAAGCAAAACAAAAACAAGAAACAGAAAAACTACATCTTTTTCTGAGGCAGCAGAGAAATAAGAAAAGTTATTTCAGATGCTGTTAAGGTTGTAGGTAGTTAAGTACCCCTGGTGACTGGGGAAGTGTGAGAGTCTCAGAAAAACTGCTGTCAATAAACATTTTACAAAGCTGTCTAGGAAACTGGAAGAATGTAGAAAGATTATCGATATTGGAGTCCTTGAATCTTCATTGATGTCCATTGGTAGAGTTAGAGGATTTGCCAAGATAGGGGTTAGAATCCTGGGTAAAAGAAATGGGAATGATTATGGTAGGATTAATTCAGAATTGGAAGATGAGGGATGATTTATCTCAGGGGAAAGAGAATTTTTTAAATCATCAAGAAAGTGATGGGAATGGTGAACTGTATTGTCTGCATTGGCCAAGAAAAAAAAAAGTCAAACAATAAACGGGTTGTTAAATTAGAAAAATTGTTATTTCAAAGACTTGCGTATAACAATAGAACTGATAAACACAAGTGGTGAAAGGAAGGGTTTGAGTGAAATAGTGTGATAAAAAGTAGAGAAGAGGACTATGACATTGAATAGTCAAGGACAATTTTAGGTACAGCTCTAGTAGTAAGTAGAGATGAAGGCTACTTGAGTTTACTTTAAAATATATTTCTCATGGAGATGAAGTCTATAAACCTCAGTTTCTTTAGATGACAAAAAAAAGATAAAGTGGCTTATTGAAGTATTGCTAAAATTAAGTAATAGCAAGTGATTGATATTGCACCGGGCACAGTGTTATATATTCCATCTATGGGTGAATTTTTAAAATTCATTCGTTAATTTTTTTCCTCTTTCCTCTTAAAGGGATGGTATGATTAGTGATCCCTTTAGTTTCATTTGTCAGATTTGTGTTTTTCAAATGAAATATTGTCTCTGTCTATAATCTACTTCCTCATGGATTTCTGTATGTCTTCCTGAATTAGTTTTGTCTATCCTTTCACAAATGCAATTCAGTATCAAACCTATCTCAGTCATCTTTCATGTGCAGTGCCTTGGCCACTAGCCAAGTCATAAAGTCTATCAGACTTTCTTTTTTTTATTATTATTTATTTATTTTTTCTATCAGACTTTCTGAAAGCTGTTTTTTGGTCTCTGGGTATCCAGCCCACTGTGATTTGTTTAATGGTTTGACGTTGCTCAATACCTCTTCTCTAGGCATTGTAGATTGTCTCATTATATCAATCTCACATAGTTTCCTGAGTTTCTATCAAGCATACAAGAAAATTCTTCTTTCCATTATTCTGCAGATACTCTGCCTGCATTGTGAGCTCTCTATCACCCAAAGAAAAAAGTAAATCTAAAGAGTTTCTCTTTATCTGCATCAATAATTTCACATCTAGCACTGACGTTTTTATTTTCATGTAGCTTGCTCAAGTGTTCCTTTTTCTCCTATTACATTTTTCATTAAAACGATTTCTGTTTCTTGGCATGGAGTCAAACTAGAAATAATTATTGACTGATTTCTCCATCATTAACTTTGAGAGTTTCTTGCTTGTTGCTCAGCCATTTGTTTGTAGATATATTAATTACAGAATCTATTTCACATACTTTTTTCTAGTATTTGTTTTAACATCTCCCGTGTCTTCTTGAAAAACCTAGAATCTATCAGCCAGATATATAACCCACCTTCTGTGAAATAAGACAGGATAGAAAATTCATGGTTACACTGTAACAGTCATTTGATCTATTCCTCTGTTTATCACTCCTACAATAGGTGATTCAATCTCAAACTCAATTCTCAGTTTTGTTCCAAAGTGGAGATTTTCAGGGCAGTATGAAGCTTTATTAACTCTTTCAGCTCACTGGGATTCCATTATAGTTTGTGCTTTAATGTATGAGAATTAAAGACTTGGTAATAGTGTGTATTTCTAGTAGCTCATCAATATTAATTGCATTTTCATTCACTCATTAGATTTATCTGGGGGTACTCACTGTTATAATTAAGTTGCTTTTAGGTGTACTAAAGGCAACTTAAGTGCCTTAGGTGTACTCTAAGGGTTTAAAAGCAATACTTTCTGAAGGTGCCAGGTTGGTGACCAGAGAGTAACCAAGACCCTGTGAAAATTGGACTATTATATTGACCTCCATTTCACTATTTTTTTTCTCATTAATCTTTATTATGTACCTATTATATACTACATTTAGTGCGAAGCAGTAAGGGTATATAAATATATGCTAGCTTTTTTAGCACTGTTAGTTGAATAGTAACGGACATATTAGATCTTCCTGCAGTGATTTCTTTGGCTCAACAGGCAGCCAATTAGCACTGTAAGACGTAGAACTATAACATCACAAACAAGCTATTTGCGTATTTCAGTACTAAATTAGTTTTCCTTTAATTCAATGAAAGTAATGCTAATGATAAAATCTGATGAGTGAACATGCATTCTCAAGCATTTTCTTTTATCTCCAATTCATTTTATTTTCCTTTATCACTTTTCTTCAACATTGAAAGGGACTCATTAAGGAAAATACAAAGATATTAATGTAAAGATTTAACTGATATAAAGCGTACTGTCCAAGGTACAGGTACATATCAAATAATTTTAGTTAAAATAATGGCACTTGGGAAGCATTTTAGAGTATGGTAATCTCGAAGCTTGATAAACTGGAAGAGCCATCTAGATGTAGTTACATACTATCTTCACTCAGCACACTTACAATAAAGAAAACGAAAGATATTTAATTTACCATTGTATTAAGAAATATTTTATGTTCAACAAAATGTTTACTTTAACATTGGGATTGCTTTTTAATTTATGTTTTTTAATAATTCCTTCTAATGACACAAAACCTTCGCTTCAGTTATATTCACTAAGGAATTTCATTCACTAAAAAGCATGTACTAAATCTGATTTGTTATTAAAAAATCCTGGAATGCCTGGGTGGCTCAGTGGTTGGGTGCCTGTCTGTGGCTCAGGGCGTGATCCTAGGTTCTGGGATCGAGTCCCGCATTGGGCTCCCTGTGAGGAGCCTGCATCTCCTCTGCCTGTGTCTCAACCTCTCTCTCTCGGTCTGTCTCTCATGAATAAATAAATAAATCTTTAAAAAAATCCTTTCCATATTCAGATAGATGAATCTAGTAGTTATGAAAGTATTTCCATAATTTAAATTCAGCCAATCAGTCATGGTACTATTTGGTGTAGTTTTGTTGGACTCTCTAGATAACTTAGGTAATTGGAGAATTACTGCAGATTCTCTGGCAAAGGTGTTTTTATGGGAATAGTGAAGAACTCAGAAGAGTTCTTCTCAATAAATAGTGCAGTGGAACTTGTGAGGTGCGATAGCAAATATGTGATGGCAAGATGAAGGAATTATTGACACAATAAAAGGAGGGAAGGAAAAAATGTGAAAACGTGACTCACTATTTCATATCAGGAGTTTTAAAAAATCATTTGACCAACATGCCAGCATTTTATCAACAACCTGTTAGCCTTGAAGTACATTTCTTATAAGTCAGTTTGATTTTCAAGCATTTTGCCTTACCGTGCCAGCCTTATACCTGGCCAAGAAGAGCTTAGAGCTTCTGATATGGGCCTGATTTCTATGAGGGACTCATTCTGGCTCTTCTCTGGCCTTTTCTTCAGGCCCCTGGGGAGAGTGCTGAACCTAATGAACACCTATCTACATTATAGCTGCCTTAGAGATTCTCTTCTACCCGAAATGAGCCTCAGTTTGGTTCCATGGCCTATGCTAGCTTCCTTGCTAGTGTTGAGATATTTTTTTAAATTAACATTTGTTAAATGAGGCCCTTGGGTGAATACTGAGCCACAGTTTAACAAAGACCACAAGGGAAAGTGAAATAGAGAAGTTTATTACTCACAGTACTGGAGGAAGAACACAGCATGCCTTGAGTGGCCACATGGGGAGGTCAGGGCAGGGTGTGGGCAGAAAGCAAGCAGCAGACTTGAAGTACATGTCTTTGTTAGGATTTGTGGGTAGAATGCTTTTGGAGTTCCCAGGCTAAGGCTGGATTGGTCAATTTAAACTAACCATGAGACATTTTGGTAAGCTCTAGGATGGTCTTATCTCGAGGGTGCATAAATGAAGGAGTTGAGAGGCTGAAGAGACTGTCCCTCAGCAGCAGCATAGGGAAAGTCCTAACAGAGACTTACCCTTGTTACTCTGTAGGCTGTCATCAGTGGCATGCACTTGAGAAAGAGGCTGGTGTCAGTTCAAGGGGCCTGCGAGCCACTTAATTTACAGACTAGATGCTGAGGCAGCAATAGAATAGTTTAGTTAAATCCTCAACAGCCAATCAGTCTTCTATAGCTCAGACCACCCATTTAGATCTACCTCTAATCTCAGAGGGTTGTTGAAAGGGAATTGTTGATTGTAGAGACTACAATATAGACTGAACTTGGATGAACAGCCTAGAGAGTATATGCATATGTGAATGGGAGGCTCATCCTGATGAAAGAAGGACCTAGAGGGTGGAAAGAGAAAAGGGATGGACTGTGAGCCTTCTTGATAACAATAAAGAGGTATTTATCAAAATGGGAGGATAGTAGATGTTTTGCTTAATAGTTTGGTAAATAACAAATATCTGGACATACGGTATGTGATTATTTTGTTCCTTTCCTGGGATTGCAAATGTTAAGAACTTACCCAATACAATTTTCATACAACCAGAAATGCCATAGAGTATAATTGCACTTCTATTTTACTTGCTACAAAAAATAATTCAGAAACATTGCTAAGTAAATTATTATACAAAATTTCCACAACGTATATTTTATATTTTTGAAAGAGCTTTTTAAATTTAATTAAATATATCTTTTAATCATCTATCCCTCATGCTCAATTTAAAAAAACAAGTGAAAAGAATTCATTAAGATATGCCTAAATCTTTTCTTTATTCATATTCTGGAATTTTAAATCTAGTTATTGATTAATTGGTGTATCCACATCTGTGTTTTTCTGTACAGTATTTTCCTCTGTGATTTGAAGAGCTTCAGTAATGTAGGATTTCTGAAAATGTACTTTTTATTTTCTTTAAAAGTTCTTTTAGGCTACTGACATCTCTTTTATAACATTTGATATTGCCATATTCTTTGTATTATTGTCAACAAAAGAATTGCAGTCCAAGCTAGCATATGTAAAGGAAATAGAATTTTCATTATAAAATTCCTTTAACCAACTATGATTACAGAACATGTTCTAATTTAGGAAATATTAAAACACAAGTATGTGTATATGCATACGTGCACACATAAGTGATGAAAAAAGTTCATTCATTTATAATGTTCTTAACAACATTGAACCCAAAAAACCCCAACAAATGCTTTCCTTTAGCCAATCTCTATTATCTCAACTTTGAGTTTTAATATTTTTTCTCCTTTACCTTTACTTTTCTTCTGCCTCCTTCTCCTTCCTTATTTTCTTCACATATTATAAAGGTCATTAGGGACATTTATTTTATTATCATGCATGATACTTTCATACACCTGATTCATTACTGTTAGGTACTTGGAGATATTGTTGAAAATGCCAAGGTTCTCGTCATCAATAGGTGTTGAAAATGAAACCTATAGCTTATCCAGCTACATTTTATTGTACAGTAAATTGATATTTCACAAGGATACTATATATAGACAATTATATTAAACAAGTAAAATGATGTATTAAAAGTGTTTATATTTTAATTAGTAAAATTTCCCTAGGTAATTTATTTGATTATATGCCAATTATGGGTTTTATAGTATTGAAAGGAATCTTTCATCATTTTTCCACTGTTTTATGAGGTTAAACCACACTAGTCTTTTTAAATTCCTGTTAATCACCATGGCACTGCTCTGTTTTCCTGTTGCATGTATGAGTCCTTTCCCATGAAGTTTATTCCTTTAGAAATCCTCATTCCTTTGCTAGATCTCTTCTCTAAATATGATTCCTCTTTGGTAAGTTAATTAAAAATTAACATTTGAGTTTTGCATTTTTGTATCCAGTTATTATGAACAAAGATGATACATATATTCATGTGAAGGTTTCTGTGTGAATATGAGTTTTAATTTCTCTAGGATAAAAGCCCAGTAGTGCAATTGCTCTGTTTTAATTTTATGAGAAACTGACAAATTGTTTCCCAGAGATGTGGCAAGCAAAAATTGAGACCCCAAATTCCCACCCTATAAACTCTTCCACTTGAGTACCAGTAACAGCTGTGAATATGATGAGAAATATTCCTGTGATATGGTCAAAGGAATTTTGAAGACCTAATTAAAGTCCCTAATCAGTTGACTTTAATATAATCAGTAGAGAGGTTATCCCTACGTGGATCAGACATAATTAAATGAGCCCATGTTAAAAGATACTCAAAGCAGAGACTGATCTCTTGGCCTGAGGAGCAAATGGGCATATTGCTGAGTGGGCCATGTCACAAAGACCCAGAAGTGGCCACTAGACATTGAGAATGCTCTCCAGCCAAGAGCTAACAACAACAACAACAAAAAAAGAGGATATCAGTCACAAAACTACATATGAATGAATTTCTCAAACAACCTAAGGAGATTGAAAGTGCTTCATTCCTTGATTCAGGGTCCACATTTAGGGAACACCTTAATTTCAACCTTTTCATACCCTGAGTAGAAGATCTATAAAATAAAATATGTGGCTGGATTTTATCCTCAGTTCTTGGGACATAACCTTTAAGCTCTTGGAATTTGCTAAGTGATAGGAGTGTCTATTATTCATCATGAGCCAATCAGATTGCACCAGATAATGTATGCTAGGAAGGTGACTTATGGTGGGACCCTAGGTAGCCAATGCTAAGGAAATGGCTCAAGATGGGGTTTGGTCAAGACAGAAAGACCATGTGGTCAAAGAGTTGAGGCTTTAGGGATTAAAGGGGGCTGGCTTTAACTTGAAACTTCTCCCTGAATAAAAGAAGAGTGAAACATAGAAGACACTGGCCTTTTAGTTGTGCTACCTGAGGGGCCAGTTTCTGTCTTGCCTCACATGGAGTGTTGATGGAATAGCCAAAAATAAGATACCTAGAGGTAGGTGAGAAAAAAATAACATGGTAAGCTGCTTGCTTGCGGAAGGTGAGATGGCTCTGTGAGATTGAGAGAAAACAGAATCTGAGGCTTCTCCCCCAAGAAAGAGATAAAGTGTTGAGTATGCCTGCTATGGCCCTGATCTATCAATGAGCTGTTGGAGGAAGTAGTTTGTTTCTTTTTACGTGGAATGCTGAAGGAACTGGCATAGTTTAATGAGAGCAAATCAGAACAAAGAAAAGGCGCAGGTGGCTTACTGTACCCAGACTGGCTCAGCAACAGAGAGAGAAGGTACAGAGTTAGACACCTGGACAAGGAAGGAGGGATAGAAATAAAGCATGCATCCAACATACTGGCCTATTGTACAGCAGTCAGACACCAGATGGAACAAGAGATTATGGGCTCCTAAAAGGAAAAGAAACCAGTCAATCCTTTGTTCAGTAATTTATATAGAGAAGTCCAGAGAAGACACATATATACAGAAAAGGCTTGAGAGACTCCTAAAATCTCTCCCTGGATTGACAGGTGAAGATTTTCCTTGTCAAAGATGGTAGATAAGGACTTGGAGAGGTGGCTATTTTTTCATATGCACAGACAACACAAAGATGTAAGGAACACAAAGGATCAGGAAGCCATGACACAGCAAAGAAAAAAAATAAAAATCTCCAACAAGAAACCTTAAAAATTGAGATCTTTCTGCCCGGGAAGGTTGGTGCAGCTCCTGCGTCTCGGGGACGGGACTTCATCAAGATAAGAAGCTTTTGCACAGTAAAGGATACAGTCAACAAAACTAAAAGACAACCTACAGAATGGGAGAAGATATTTGCAAATGACATATCAGATAAAGGGCTAGTTTCCAAGATCTCTAAAGAACTTATTAAACTCAACACCAAAGAAACAAACAATCCAATCATGAAATGGGCAAAAGACATGAACAGAAATCTCACAGAGGAAGACATAGACATGGCCAACATGCATATGAGAAAATGCTCTGCATCACTTGCCATCAGGGAAATACAAATCAAAACCACAATGAGATACCACCTCACACCGGTGAGAATGGGGCAAATTAACAAGGCAGGAAACAACAAATGTTGGAGGGGATGCGGAGAAAAGGGAACCCTCTTACACTGTTGGTGGGAATGTGAACTGGTGCAGCCACTCTGGAAAAATGTGTGGAGGTTCCTCAAAGAGTTAAAAATAGACCTGCCCTACGACCCAGCAATTGCACTGTTGGGGATTTACCCCAAAGATACAGATGCAGTGAAATGCCGGGACACCTGCACCCCGATGTTTATAGCAGCAATGGCCACGATAGCCAAACTGTGGAAGGAGCCTCGGTGTCCAACGAAAGATGAATGGATAAAGAAGATGTAGTTTATGTATACAATGGAATATTACTCAGCTACTAGAAATGACAAATACCCACCATTTGCTTCAACGTGGATGGAACTGGAGGGTATTATGCTGAGTGAAGTAAGTCAGAGAAGGACAAACATTATATGTTCTCATTCATTTGGGGAATATGAATAATAGTGAAAGGGAATATAAGGGAAGGGAGAAGAAATGTGTGGGAAATATCAGAAAGGGAGGCAGAACGTAAAGACTGCTAACTCTGGGAAACGAACTAGGGGTGGTAGAAGGGGAGGAGGGCGGGGGGTGGGAGTGAATGGGTGACGGGCACTGGGGGTTATTCTGTATGTTAGTAAATTGAACACCAATAAAAAATAAATTAAAAACAGTAAAAAAAAAATTGAGATCTATAAATTGCCTGACCGAAAAACAAAACAAAACAAATCACTATAAATGAGCCTAGTGCATTAAAAGGAAACATAGCAACAGTAAATGAAATCCAGAAAATGATGCATGAACAAAATAGAAATATAAAAAAGGGGGGAAAAAGAGCCAAACAAAAATTCTGTACCTAAAGAATACTGAACTGACAAATTTAATAAACAGCTTCAACAGCAGACTCGATCAATCTTAGAAGGAAATAACAATCAGCAAAGTTGAAGAAAGATCATTTAAAATGATCAAGTTAGAGAAGCAAATACAAAAAAGAATGAAAGAGTGAAGAGAGTCTAAAGGACTTATGAGAAACCATCAAACAAATCAATATATACATGGTAGGAGTCCCAGAAGGAGAGAAGACAGAAAAAAAAGGACGGAAAACTTATTTTAAAAAATAAAGGCACAACAAAGGATCTGTACTTGGAAAACTATAGAACACCCATGAAAGAAATTGAGGAACACAAAAAGAAACGGAAAGACATTCCATGCTCATGGATTGGAAGAACAAATATTGTTAAATGTTTATGCTCCCCAGAGCAATCTATACATTCAATGCAGTCCCTATCAAAATACCATCAATAATCCTAAAATTTGTATAGAACCAGAGAAGACTCTGAATAGCCAAATGAATATTGAAAAAGAAAACCAAAGCTTGTGGCATCACAATGTTTCACTTCAAGTTCTATTACAAAGCTATAATCACCAAGACAGTATGGTACTGGCACAAAAACAGACACAGATCAATGGAACAGGATAGGGCGCCCAGAAATGGACCCTCAACTTTGTGGTCAACTAATCTTTGACAAAGCAGGAATGAATATCCAAAGGAAAAAGACAGTCTCTTCAACAAATGGAGTTGGGAAAATTGAACACCCACATGCAAACTCATTTTATGATGTTGGCATTACCCTGATACCCAAACAAGACGAGAACACTGCAGGAAAAGAAACCTATAGGCTAATATGCCTGATGGACATGGGTACAGAATAGTCAACAAAATGCTAGCAAATTGGATTCAACAGTGCATTAGAAGTATCAAACACTGTGACCAAGTGTGTTTTCTCTTTGGGATGACAGGATGGTTCAAAATATACAACTTCTAGTCCTTGGAAGTTTTTTGAGTAGACAATTATATCACCATGTTAATTTTTTTTTTATTTTCCCAAACTGTAGATCTTTTTATTTCATTTTCTTGCCTTATTGCTCTGTCTAGGATTTTCTGTACTATACTCAATAGGATGCTGAGAGCAGACATTCCTGTCTTGTTTAAAGGAAAGTCCTGAGTGTTTAACCACTAAGTATAACGTTCAAGCTTTCTTATTCCTTACTGATTTTCTGTCTACTTTTTATGTGAGTTATTTGTAAAAACAAAAACAAAAACAAAAACAAAAAAAACAAAAAAACTTACTATGATTTGCCTTGTTCTCTTTTCAGTTCTTTTTTATGTATTCTGAAGTTTTGTTATTAAGTTCATAAACATTTAGGATTGCTTATTTCTGGTGAATTGCTGATATCAATAAATAGTGATCATTTTATCCCTAATAATATTTTTTCTCTTAAATTTATAACATTTTATTTTCAATAGCTGCATCACTGACAATCTCTACTTTTTAAACTGGATGATTAACCTATTTGAGTTTGATTTGGCTACGATATGGTTAGATTTGTATCTATCATTTTGGGCTGTGTATGTGTGTATGTGGTTTCTTTGTACCTTTGTCTTAGTCTTTCTTTTTTAACTTTCTTTTGAATTAACTGAGTTTTTCATGACTGCCTGTTATTTGCTTTGTCCATTTATTAACTGTAATTCTTTGTGCGTGAGATAGATTACTTTAAATTTCCTAGTATACATTTCTACTTGTCATATTATGCTTTCAAATAATATTGTATCACTTAAAACTTATGTAAACTATAAAATGAATATTTCCATATATACTTTCCCATGCTACATGTAATATTTAAACATTTCTTTCTACATATGTCATAAGTGCCATAAAGCATTCTTATTATTTGCTTATAAACAATTATTCTTGAAGGGAATTTAAATAGGAAATTATATTTATTCACAGATTTTTAGTATTCTTCATACTGGGTTGTTATGTGTTAATATTTTATTCTAATAACTTCTATTAACATATTTCAGGGCAGATCTGTGGGTAATGAATCCTTATAGTTTCTGTATATTTGAGTCTTTGCCTTTGTTTTGCCTCTGTTTTGCCTTTTTTACTGGATATGAAATCTAGGTTGACAATTTTCTTCTTCAGTCCATTCAATTGTTGTTCTATTATATTTTGTATTACCTTGTTTTAATCCTGTAATTGTTCTTCTATCCATAATGTGTCCTCTTTCTCTGATTACTTTTAAGTTCTTCTCTGTGTCTCTAGCTTTGAAAAACTTCATGATCACGTGCCTTCGTGTAACTTTCTTTGTATTTCTTGTATTTGGAGTTTGTTGAGCTTCTTGGATCTGTGGGTAAATGATTTTCATAAAACCTGGGGAAATTTTTGCTCCTATTTTTCCTATTCTTCTACCTTCAATCTGGCAACTCCCTTTGGATGTGCCCTGGGCACTGTCTCCAGGCAGTCAGCTGAGATGTTGATAGAGGTCTTATTTCTATCTCTCAGAAATCACTGTCCTACACTGACAGAAATTATCTACTTTTTTGAAAGCCATTAACTTATATATTGTGTTCAGTTTTTGAGGCATTTTAGGAGGATGGCTAAGATACTGTGGCCAGAAGGTTCTCTCATCTTTTTAAAATGATTTATTCTAGGAATGCCTGGGTGTCACCGTGGTTGAGCGTCTGCCTTCAGCTCAGGGTGTGATACTGGAATCCCAGGATCAAGTCCCCACATTGGGCTTCCTGAATGGAGCCTGCTTCTCCCTCTGCCCGTATCTCTGCCTCTCTCTCTTTCTGTCTCTCATGAGTAAATAGATAGAATCTTAAAAAAAAATACTTTATTCTGAATGGTTCTCCTCAGGATTTCCATCTTACTTGTTTATTGATTCACTCATTCTTGTGAAGCATGATGCATTATTAGATGAATTTGAAGTACAAAAATAACCTCTGATACTTAAAGTCCTGACATGAAAATGCACACTCACTTTAAAAAGCTTTTGTTTTGTCTTCCAAACTTACAAATTGCAAAACATTCCAAGAATCCGTTTTTGTGCAGGGAATCTCATTTCATTTTACAGATTTAAAAAGTCAGATATGTAATGATATGAAATGTATAACTCCTGAACATTTCCTCTCATGAACTTTTCAGATATTTTATTTTATTTTATTTTATTTTATTTTATTTACTAAATATTTTATTTATTCAATTGAGGCAGAGAGATAGATAGAGAGAGAGAGACCATGAGCAAGGGGAGAGGCAGAGGGACAGGCAGAGGGAGAAGCAGGCTCCCCAATGAGCTGGGAGCCCGAGGTGGGGCTTCATGCCAGGATCCAGAGATCATGACCCCAAGCTGAAGGCAGACACACTTAACCATCTGAGCCACCTAGGAGCCCCTGAACTTTTCAGATTTATATATGCAACTGTCTTCTTAACATTTTGGGTTGGGTACAAAATACAGATTTTAAATTTCATTAAAAAGAAAGGGAAGAAAAGGAAAGCTAAGGAAAGAATTTAAGGGAGGGGAGGAGGAAAGAAAGAGAGAGGAAGGAAGGCAAGAAGGAAGGAAGAGAGGAAGGAAGGAATGAAGGAAGGAAGGAAAGAAAAGAACACAATTGTAGATTACATACTCTGTCTCTGCTTATCTGCTCTCCTATTAGCTTTTCTGTCTTGGTAAATCCTGAAACTGTATATGCAGCTGCTTGGGTGGGAGGAGGTGTGGGAAAATCTTACAGTTCTTTCTTCTCTTTCCTCCAACCTCAAACCATATCTACTCTAATTCCTAATATATCATGTATTTGACCAGTTTTTATTTCCTATCTCAGTAGGGTCTTTTCCTAGACTATTTCAAGGATTTTGACATTGGTTACTTCAGTTTGCCTACTTCTTTACTTTTTGAAACTTGCATTTTCTCTCCTGAACACTCCCTAAACTTTACTTTCTGAACTTAAATTCCTCACCAACAACCAGAACATGCCTCCCCATTTCTCATCAATCTTCCTCACATTTGCTTATTCCTAACCATGAATCATAATATGACTTTTGCTAACAAAACTTACTTGAATCCATTCTTCCTTCCATTTATCTCATTTCTGGACAACTGAATTTGTTGATTTCTTCAGTTTAATCCTTTTCTGAACTCAGAGCTTTTTTTTCTTTTCTTTTCTTTTCTTTTCTTTTCTTTCTTTTCTTTTTTTCTTTTCTTTTCTTTCTTTCTTTCTTTCTTTCTTTCTTTCTTTCTTTCTTCTTTCTTTCTTTCTCTTTTCTTTCTTTTTCTTTCATCTGCCTGGAACTCCCTTTCCTTAAATCTCATACAGATATTTAATTTAGGTATTATCTTCTCATTATTAACATCATCAGAACTGGTGAATTCATACTGATCTCACTTTGATTATATAACATTCCATTTTTGTGGGAAGAGAAAGAGCATAAATTTGGAAATAGTTATTTGAGATAAGAAGGCCAAAGATATAAATTATTCTTGGATATCCATTTATCTTCTGTCTTCATCATAGTAACATCTACAAATGCTTTAATCAGAAAAATTACTCTACTAGTAAAAGTAATTATAATAAAATGCAATCATTGGAAGCAATTTCAGTAAATATAATGAGTGAAATCCTTAATTATACATTTGAAAGAGAATAAAAAGTTTTTGGGTTTTACAAACGTGAAAAGTAACAGCATAAATTAATCTATTTTGAAAAAAATAAAAAAAATAAGTTAATCTATTTTGAATAATAAAAGTCAATCAAACTGCTTAATAAGAAGATAAAAATCATTAATAAATTTCTCTATTATGGCTTCTCTATAATACTTTGTCTTTTAAATAGGCACTATCTGGATCCCTGGGTGGCGCAGCGGTTTAGCGCCTGCCTTTGGCCCAGGGTGCGATCCTCGAGACCGCGGATCAAATCCCATGTCGGGCTCCCGGTGCATGGAGCCTGCTTCTCCCTCTGCCTATGCCTCTGTCTCTCTCTTTCTCTCTGTGTGACTATCATAAATAAATAAAAATTTTTTAAAAAATAAAAAAAATAGGCACTATAAAATAATTTTTAATTTTTTTAAAGATTTTAATTATTTATTTGACAGAGCACACATAATCAGGAGAAGTGGCAGACAGAGGCAGAGAGAGAGGGAGAAGCAGGCTTCCCGTTGAGCAGGGAGCCCAATATGGGGCTTGATCTCAGGACTCCTGGATCATGACCTGAGCTGAAGGCAGATGTTTAACCCACTGAGCCACTCAGGTGCCCCTAAATTTTATTATGAAAAAACTTAGATGAAAGAAGACTAATATGATTCCTCATGTAAGCATCACATAGTTTCAATGATTATCAACTGAAGTCTAACATTATATTATTTATATCTTAACTGCTTATAAACCATACTTTTACGTATGTAAAAGCTTAAATATGTATCTTTAAAAAAGTATTTCTTTAAAAAACCATAATGTCATAATCATATGCAAATTTTAAAACCGTATCCTTTAAAAATCATTGTTCTTATGTTCCCATTGTCTTAAAGATTCCATTACTTTTATTTTGTTTGAACCAAAATTATTGTAATTTATATATACATGCACATGTTCACACTAAACTCATTTATCTTCAAGTTTTGTCTCTGTTTTTGTTTTGTAATTTATTTGTTGACAAAATCTTTTTCCCATAGGATCATATGCAGTCTGTACGTTATTGATTACACCTTCATACTATTTTTGGGACATTTCTCTGACATCTGTGTTTCTGTGTTTTTAAAATGAGTAGCTAGATCTATAGGTTTCAACAGAATCAGGTCTAACATTTGGGCAGGACTATTTAAGTAGTATTATAAGTAGCATTTAAGCAGTATTATGTTCTTTCCTCAGATACTAGATGGTGTATGACTGTCTCCTTTTGTGATGTTATCAGTTGCGCTAATTGATATCTATATTTCCTTTTCCATGATAGGTTTATTAAAGGGAATTTAATTTTTCTTAAAAATGTGAATCATGGTTCCATGATAATCATAGTACTTTTGGCAAAGTTTATTCATTAGAGTCAGTACATTTAAAGGTACGTTTAAACTTAGCTCTGATAGAATTATCATGAATTTTGAATGGAAATAATATTTATATCCTGTTTCAACAACTGATTACAATAAATGCATTTCTTTAAACATGTTTTATATAAATATGTATCATAAAATAAGGATGATTTACTGTACTCAGATGAGGCAGTATTTTAAAATTATCAGTGGGATATCTTTCACATGTTAGAATTTAATATTTGATTAAAATAAATTTTTAAAATACTTGGCCATAGCATATATAGAAAATACACTCAAATAATTTTGGAATTTGTTTATAAAGCTCAAATCTAATAAGATGCAGTTAGTGTTATGGAAAATGTTGTTTCTCTTAAAGCTGAAGAAATCCTTTGCAATGAACTAGACCTAACATTTTAATGCTCTAAACAGTGACTTTCCAAGTTATCATTTCAATGAGTGGCTGCACTAATAGAAGAGTGCATATTTCTAAGCATGATACTAAGCAAAATTGTGACGTAAAACATAACTGCCACACTTTTTTTGAAGTATTGTTGATAATCCCATTTTTTTATGCAAAAGTAGCTCTTTTTCATTTACTTCTATCATAAGGCCTTTCTTTTATTTCTCTAAACACACTATTCTACACCAATACGTATTATGTCACCACTGAGGTTTTCTTTCTTTTTTTGTACTTTTTTTCTAGAGTGTCCTGACACACTAATAATACACACACAACTCAGCATGTTCAGATTTATATTCTGTAATAGCTAGTGTGTATGTTCTGATCTAAACAAAGTAATCTTTGGTATTTTTGACTTTATACTTTATCTTTCCATTTATTTTTTAAAATTTTTTAAAAAGATTTTATTTATTCATGTGAGACAGAGAGAGACAGAGAGAGAGAGAGGAGAGCAGAGACACAGGCAGAGGGAGAAGCAGGTTCCACGCAGGGAGTCTGATGCTGGACTCGATCCTGGACTCCAGGATGGCGCCCTGGGCCGAAGGCAGGCACTAAACCGCCGAGCCACCCAGGGATCCCTATCTTTCCATTTAAATTTAAAAACTATTAGGCAATTTTCTATGAAAGTGACATATTTACTAGACATCATGAAATAATGCATACAATTATTTGTCTTTAAATGGAAATCTTTAGGATGAATTTCTTAATTATATAATCTCATTTTAGCTTTACTTTTATGTTTAGCAGATATTAAGGTTTCATATAAACAGTAATTCCATGGAACAATCAGCAGAAGTGTTTCAAACTGTGTAATCTACTAGTTGGTGACACTAATTTAATAGCAATCATTGAGGCTGGCTTATATAAGGGACTATTATAGTTAGCTTTATGGGAAATAAATTATACCATGTACTACCAGGTTAATAATGGATGATATGCTAAACTATTTGACTTGTCTCTCTTAATAAGCATACTTGGTTTTGCAAATAGAAAAAGCTTCTAAGTCATCTATCCTATCAAATCTCCCTACATCTTGAGTAGCTAGCTACCTGATATGTGTTATAACTTCTTGTACATTTGCATGTTCCATTTTAAATTCCAGTGTAGTTAACATTTTTCATTATTGTTGATATCAGGAATATTATTTGTTGTGGAAATGAAATCGTTTTCATAATTGTAGCAAATGTTTATATTCATTATACAACTTCTTGTTTTCTGGTATGTTTTAAAATCTGTACATTTTTATTTAGTAAAAGGTACTTATCTTCTATTTTTGTATGTTTTCTGTTTTGCTAAAAATTTTCCAACATTAAAAAATAATTTCCACAGTTTTTGTAATTTTATTTGAACTATCAAGCTTATTCCAAGTCTGTATTCAAATGAAGGCTTTTTCTGGCAAGCCAAGAAATAAAGACCCCAGAAAAAATTTTGTAAAATTACCTTTTTCATTTTCTCCTTCTATTTGGCGTTACTTTCCTATGGCTATTTCTTTTTCAATTACATTCCACATGTGGGCAAAGAAAGTTTGGAAGATCCAAGATTGCATAACTCTTCTAACTAGTGATCCTAGAGGAATAAAGACCCTCTCTTTCCCATAAAATATGTATCAAATCTCAGTAAAAAACCCTAATTTGCTTGATTTGGTTCACAAAAGGAAGAGAGGACCTCTCAGTCACCCTAGAAAATCATCACTCTGAGCCAAGTAGTGGGTGTGGGAAATCTGATAGGCAGTCCCAGGTGGACCATATGCACTGAGAGAGAGAGAGATGGGCACAGAATATGCACACACTTAGAAATGTTTCTGAGAGCTGACATTTTGTTTGACTAACCCTGAAATTCATACTATTGTTTCATCATATAAAGGAATAAAGACCCCCGATCAAATACAAACAAATTATATCAAGATATTTTCAGATGAGATCCTTAAGTGTTTCGAGTGGTTCTACCGGAAAGAGTGCATCAGTTAGCATGTAGTGTTCTATGACTGAAAAATCACATTTTCCTCCCACTATCTCATTTATTTCTTATCGTTTCCATTCTGTACTGAAATGCCCATCTCTTTATATACATGTTCACCTTTTTCACTGGAGTGTTTATTTTTAAAGTTTTTGTCTTTGATAATTCCAACAACTGGGACCTATCTAAGACTAGTTTTGTTTATTACTTTCTCTACTGATGGTACATCCATTTCTTGTTTCTTTGTGCATTTTGTAAGTTTTGGTTGAAGTTGGATATTTTCTGTAAGCTTAAAACACTTAGGAAAATCGTATCAATGCATGCAGACACATTTCTTTTTTCTGCCAGGTTTTTACTGTGGGTTGTTGAGTCAGTCTATTTCAGAATTGATCTGGGTTTGGTCCTGTTGTTGCTATGGTTATTTGCACCTTACCACAGGCTTCAAATTCCTCTAATGTTACCTTGTTTTTAGTGTGGGAGTTGGATTGCTTAAGAATTTCAGGGATGTTGCTCTACCCTCAGTTTTAGGTCTTCCCTTTGTGACTACTCCTCGAGAAGATTATTACTCATGCTTCTAAATTTCCTCAAGGGTAAATTGAGTTGTCATTTAGTACTTGCTAGCCTAAGGTTTGGGGTGGAGACGGGCCTACAATAAATTTCCTATTGTCTTGATTTAGCCTCAGACTCAGGCAGACCTTGTATCCCTGAGTCATGAAGGTGAGGTTTTCTCAATGGTCCTCTCTGTGCTCCACTTTAGGGTGACTTGAATGGACTGAAGCTAGATTTCCTCATTCACGTCCTAGGAGTAGCGGGAGTACGTTTCTGATCCCTTCTTTCGGCTACAGTGAACCTTAGCCTGAGTTCCAAAGGCAACAGTGTTTGCGATTCTTCTCCCAGTATCTTGAGGCTTTGCCTCATGGGAAGAAAGTAAAGAGGATCCTTCTGAGGTGTGTCTTTCCCACAGCATGTGCTGCTCCCTTCCTCTAGGTTTATACAACAAGAGATTCTTGTTCTGGCCCTTCATCCTGATTCCATCTTCCTCGTGCATAGCTGTCTTAGTCATTCCATGCCGCTATAATTAATCATCATAGCCTGGGGGCTTAAATAACAAACATTTTTCATAGTTGGAGAGGTAGAAAAGTCCAAGATCAGGATGCTGGCATATCTTGTGTCCTATAATGGCCTACTTCCTGATTTGCATCTGGTCTTCTTCTCTTTGTACCTTTGCAAAGAGAGAGAATGAGAGAGAGTGTGTGAAAGAGAGTGAGAAAATGAGTGAGAGAGCTCTCTCATGTCTCTGCTTTTAAGGGCACTAATCTCACTCATGAAGGCTCTACTCTTCGAACCTAATGTACCCCCAAAGGCCCTGCCCCCTAACAGTATCACATTAGGGTTAGAACTTCAGCATATAAGTCTAGGGGTGACATAAACATGCAGTCCATAACTACCCAATTAGGTTCATGGACAATAGCTTGGGAGTGAATGTGGATCTTGGATCTGAGGTTCCCAGGGTTTTATGTATCCTCATAATGGCCCACATTTGTCTTTAATAATTTTTTGAAAATATAACCTGCATTATTTGTAGCAGTTTGTATATCACATGGCATCTTCTGGATGTATGCAAATGCTTGTGATTGGTAACACCTTGGAGTTGACTGTCTTCCCTTAGATTTCAGATTTTGCCTTGTCCTTATTTTTTTTTCTGAGAAGTTCAAGAAGAGTTTTGCTTTTTTAAAAGTTATCTCGTATTTTTTTTGAATGGGTGGGATTAGCATACTTTCTAGTTTTGTTTTGTTTTGTTTTATTTCCATCTATGGCGAACCCAGAATTTACCTGCTATTTTAATTTATTATTATGAATCATTTTAAGTTACAATGTTTGGGTTGCTTATTCATATTTTCCTCAAAATATTTATTGAACAGATAATTTTATAAAGTCTATGCTAGTTTTAGACAGCATACAAAAATAAATATAATCATTGTTGGGATAATGGGAAACTATTCCTCACTCTTAATGTTTTTTTTTTCACATGGAGGACATACCATTAGAATATCTTTGATATCTCCCTTCCTTCCTCCTTTATTTATGGGAAGATGAGTGGTATTTTGTCAGTGACTTTGAGAATAACCCTGGGAGTGTATAGCTCAGTCCACTATTTTTCTCTAATTTTACAAGTCAGATTACTGGGAGCCCACATTTTGTTCTTCAGGACAGATTTTTTTTTCAAGCTGACTATACATGGTAATATCTGAAATAATTCCAAAGCTACCTATCGTTGGGTAAGTAAGTTTTCTATGGGATTCGGCATTAGAATCTGTCACTGCCTTTCAACTATATCACCTTCATTGATAAAATAAAGCAATGATATTAACAATAATAAAGATTCTATTTTATATGCTGTATGCCTTATTATTCTTTGCCTATCTCAAGTAGAGTTCTAATAAAGATAGATAGAAAAAGATATTACTTTCAAGTCCCTTCAAATAATAAGCAGCAGCATTATGACAGTCATTAATATTTCTTGATTGATGTGTTAATTTGCTAAGACCTCAATGCAATATCTAAAATAGTCCTCACAATTGTTACGAGGTTGATAGGAATATTTTTTCTTACGGTATATTATGGCCACTTATCTTAGTATCATCATGACTCATGATGATAACCTTTTAAAAATTCCTACCTCATAGAATTTTTAGCCGATCAGTTCTATTTATTCCGCTCTTCTCCATTGCAGCTGTTTTCAACATGTGTACTTATTCCTTGCTGTATAACCAGTTATCAACACCTTAGTGGCTTAAAAAAACAATTATCAACTCATAGTTTCTGTGGATTGAAAATCTGGGTGAACCTTGACAAGAGGCCTCTTGCTCAGGATCTGTCACAGGCTATATCACTTAGTTGTCACCTGGGACTCCAGCCTCCTCAAAATGTGCCTGGGGAAGGATCTGCATCAAGCTCACTGACATGGTTATTGGCAGGTCTCAAGTCGTTCTTGACTTTTGGCCTGAGATAACAGTTGATTGCCTCATGGACAAGGTGGCTCACAACATTTTGAGAGATAAAGAGAAAGAGAGAAAGAGAAGTGGGGTGTGGGAAGAGGAGGAGGGTGCTAATATAAGTGGCATATCATCTCTGTTGCCATATTCTATGCATTAAAAGCAAGTGACTAGGTTAAGCCCACACTCAAGGGGAAAAGCTTATAGAAGTGCACGGGAGCTAGGAAGTGGGACACATGAAGTGGCGGCACTTAGTGTTAACAACCATGATTATACATAAGACCTTATTTTGTATTTTCACCACCCCAACTCTGACATTTTAAACCTAATGCATCAGTCTTTGATTTCAAGCGCTTATCCTTTCCACTGTCTCACACATTGTCAGCCAATTCAACAGTGCTATTCAGACTTCTAGGGCTTTCACTCTTCTTTCTTCAACTCTCTGTATCTCTGTTTTCTCTTCTTTCCTAAGCTCTAAAACTTTTATGGAATGTACTCATTATATTACTGACACTGTAGTCAAGAGCTGAAAATCTTGTTTTCTTTTACATTGCTCTTTGTAATAGAGTTTCTGAAGTTATTATAGGCAAGGAAAAGTGTACAAATAGAATACCATTTCATTATTGTATATGTGACCAATTTATGGATGCATAGCTTTGGGTGAACACTGTTGAACTGTTCATCTTGAACCATTATAGGGTCCAGAAAGCACAACTCCCTATTAAGCTTCAGGGACAGCTGGGTGGCTCAGCAGTTGAGCATCTGCCTTTGGCTCATTTTGTGATCCCCGGGTTCTGGGATCCCTGCAGGTAGCCTGCTTTTCCCTCTGCCTATGTCTCTGCCTCTCTCTCTCAGTGTCTCTCATGAATAAATAAATAAAATCTTTTAAAAAAAAACTAAAGCTCCAAAAAAATCATAGATTTTTAACCATTAGCCTTTACTCTACTAGTGGTTATTGTGGAATAAAGGATCTGATGGGTTTTACCACTCTGATTATCATATTCTCAATTGCAAAGATTCTTTAAAAAAAAGTCAAGGGAGTAATACTAACAAAATCCATGGTAAGTTTTTTTTTAATACCAACATAAAATTTTAAAAATATATTTTCTAATGCTTTTAACCTCACCTTTTTCCTTCTCAAAACCAGATGACAACCTTGCTTCCTATGATGGAAGTCTTTAGGCTCATCCACCAGTTTATCTTACTGTGTATCCATCCCTGTTTCTTCATTTTGCCTTCTCCAAAGAGATCAATTTCTGCCTATGCAAAGTAAAATCCTATCTCTATATGGTAAAGACTGACCCTTTATGTCTTTCTAACAAAGTAAGTACATCACATTTCTAGTTCACTGTGTATCTTTTCCTTTCCAATCAGTTTCTCTCCCTGAGCATATAAATGTGTTTAAGTTTTTAAGACCTTAAAAAAAAATTCTGCCATGATTCCACAACTCTTTATAGCAAGCTTTAAAAAGGAAACCTTTGCTCCCAAACTACCTTTTTATTACCCATTCACTACTTAACCCACTTAAATCAGACTCTTGTACTCAACTTCCCAGTGAAACTTTTCTCACTAAGGTTATCAATTATCAATGACATTTACTACTAAGTACGTTGAGCACTCTTTAGGCCTTATCTTAATTAAACTCTTCTGTGGGTATTTGACATTCTTGATCATTCTTTTTTTCCCTTTGAAATTCCTCATGGACTTTACTAAGATCTTTATGTGGCTCAAGCAGGCATCAGTTTATATCTGCCTTCAAAATTGCTCAAGGTAAAATGAATTCAGCCAAGCTTTATAAAACAGAACTTTGTGAGAGCTCATTCTTAAGTCAACTGTGCAGCAAAGTAAATTCAAAACCATTATCTGAGGTTAATTTTGACTGGCTTGCCTGGAGACACTCTTAAGGCTTCTCTCCTCATATACATTGGATGTTCTTCAGTTCCAGATGCTTTTATTTTTAGACTGTTCAGCTTTCATGGAAGATTATTAATCCCCGAATACATTGCTCAATGAATACCTTATAATAGTTTTCAAGTAATCATTTACTGGGGAATATAATCTTGTGTTTAACTTCTGTGACCTTTTAAAAAATAATCTCAATCTGGAGAAATGATATTGAGGGAGGAATAGTGGTTAAATATATGCAAAATACCCCCTCTTTTAGAAAAGCCTGTGTACTACCACACTAATCTTTCCCTAACAAGAGAGATGACATATATATATATATTGTATTTTGTTGATTCCATATAAATTGCTGTATGTGGAAGACACAACATGATATGCCATTAAGAACTTGTGTTTTGGAATAAGACAACTCAGGGTTTGAATCAGTTCAGTGAATTCTGAATTAGGTAATCATGTAAAATATTATTTCCACTCACTAAACCTAAAGAAAATCATAATAATATTCACCTTAAGTGTAAGTATGCGTTCAATTTCAGAAAAAAGTCATGCCAGCAGTATTCAGTATACTATTTCATCTTGCTTGCACTAATAGTACTTTTAATATTCCCACTAATATTGAAGTTCTCAGAAATCGGAAGCTTCTTTCATACATGTGCACATAGGAGTTTATCATGAGACTATAGGACCTAGTCTCTGTTTATCAGCCAGCAAACTATGTGTAATGCCTTTTCTATGTCTTGGGAATCCTCTTTTTTTCCTATACAATCACCATGGTTTATAAGTTGTATATGGTTTATTTTAATAGTATTCACATGTATTTCCTAAAATGTGTGTGAGGAGTATATGTGTAAGCACCTCTTTTCCTCATTCACTCAAGATATAAACTTTTGGGGGTTAGAAACTTTTTTTGTTCTTGTGTTTTGGTTAGATTTTTAGATTTTTAGGGTCATTAGTTTATACAATAAGTGATCATTAGGAAACATTTCAAAAACAATTACCAATTGTATGCATACATAAACAAATGATGAAATGCAGTATATTATGACTATTTGGAGTTTTAGCTTATATCTGTTCAAGATTGTATCAATAATTTTAATAAATCTATGTAAAATATAAAATTTGTAGATGACACTTGCAGGAAAGCACAACAAAGATATCTGGTAAAAATTGTATGTAAAATTTTTACCTTTTGGGCACCTAAGGTAGCTCAGTCAGTTAAGCATCCAACTCTTGATTTTGGCTCAGGTATGGTTCAAAATTTCTCTGTGCAAATACACAATGAAGAAAATATAGCTTAATAGCAACACAAGTAAAAATAACTTTGGGATTTTTAAGCTTAAATGGGTTATAGGATTTATACTTCCAGGAACATGCAATAGACATATTTTTCTTCTTCTTTCATTTTAATGCAACTAAAAATCCATCAAATTATATTTAAAACAATTAGAAGATGACTCTGAAAGTTGAGGGAAAGAAGACAAATCAGGTAGGGATCTGGGGATACAAGGAACTTCATTGTAGTGAAACTCCTGTCTTTATTTATTTGTTTAACCTCATATATCACATGCATATTTAGAACTGAAGAAACTAGAACTAGAAATACCAAGGAGCAGACAAAAGAAATGTCCCAACAAAAGTCTTTTCTCTCTAGCCAAAGGATCAGGAAAGAGTAGCCTAACATTACAGAAAACTTGTAGACAAAAACTGTGTTTTCCAAACCTACACCCCCAAAAATTGTTGCCACCCACCCACATCCCTGCCAGGACAGGCCCAGTGGAAAGCCTAAAATTTTGTATTCCCTAGGCTGAAATGATATTATCAGGTTCCTAATTGACATTTATAGAAAAGTCTACCAAACACCCACAGAATTCATAGTCTCTTCAAGTGCTCGTGAAACACATACCAAGATAGACCAGAATCTAGTCCTTAAGAAAAATCTCAACAAATTTAAAAGAATTTAATTTTTTTTAAAAGCATGTTCTCTGACCTCAATGACATAAAACAGAAAGACAATGAGAAAATTCCCCAGACACTAGGAAACAAAACAGCACACTTCTAAATAATCTATGGGTCAAAGAGGAGCTCTCAAGCAAACACACACACACACACACACACACACACACACACACATACACACACACACACGTGTTGAAGTGAATGAAAAGGAATCCAAGAAACCATAACGTATTAAAATATACGGGAACATTTGTAGCAAAAAAATGCATATATAAGAACAGTAGAAATGTCACAGATAAACATTCTAAGCGTCCATCTTGTATCATTCACCTTGGGCTACCAAACAGAAGACTATATAGGCTGGGTGGCTTAAGCAACTGAAATTTCTTTTCTCACAGTTCTTGAGACTGGATGTCCAAGATCAAGGTGCCAACAGGATAATGTCTGGAAAGAACTCTCTCCTTTGACGTAGATGGTTGCCTTTTCACTGTGTCCTCACATGGTGGAGACAGAGAACAAATTCTCTGATGTCTCTTCATCTAAGGACATGGATTCTATTGGATCAAGGCCTCACCTTTTTGACCTCATGTAACCTTCTTCAATTTCTCATCTCCAAATACAGTCACATGAATTTGGGGATCAGGAGGATAAACACTCTATAACATGCATCATGAAATGAAGCAAAGTGAAGTCAAAGCAAACAGAAGGAAGGTTATAAAGATATAAGTAGAAATAAATGAAATTTTAAAGAGAAAAAGCAATAAAGTCAATGATATAAAGACCTGATCCATTGTAAAGATCAACGTATCAGATAAATTTCTTGACAAATAAGAGATAAAACACAAATTATATTTGAACAGGAACATCACTATAGACCCTGAAGATTTATTAAAAGGGTTAAGAGAATACTGTAAAAAAAACCCTGCACATATATATCCCTTGAAAATCACAAGCTACTACAATTAAGTATAAGTCCAATAATTTGAATCATCCTATAACTATTCAGGAAATTGAATTTCTTTAAAAACAACTGAAAAAGAAAACTCTATGTTCAAATGATTTTCTTGGATAATTCTCCACAATATCTAAAGAATGGATTCTACACAGTTTCTTATAGGAAACAGAAGAGGAAGAAATTCTCCCAATTTTTGTTTCTTTTTTGGTTAAATTAGAATTTTGCTGATACCAAAGCAATAAGAGGACTGTAAAAAGAAAAGAGAAGAAAAAAGGAAATAGATACAGAGAAAAATCCTAGTGTCTGTCATGTATATAGAAGCAAAATTTGTAACAAAATATTACCAAAAAATATTTAGCAATATATAATAACTTTGCAGAATGCCCAAATTGAATTTGAATTCATTCAAAATGATCCATGACAGTAAGAGATTAAAGAAGATAAAGTCCACGTTCATATTAACTGAAACAGAGAAATTGACAAAATTCAACACACATTCATAATAAAAACTGTCAGAAAAAGAGGAATAAGGGGCCATTTTGAAAATTTCATAAATAAGTTCTACAAAAGGCCTTCCACTAACATTGTTCTTAAAGTTGAACTAACAATGCTTCCTCTCTAAGATCTGTAATGAGGCAAAGACATTTACTGTCATCATCATTAAGCAATAGAGAACTAGAAGTTCTAGTTAATACAATAGGACAAGGAAAGGAAATAAAACATACAGACCAGAAGGGAAATCATTAAAAGTGTCTCCTTTTACAGGTGACATGATCATCTCTGCTTAAATCCCTAAAAGTCTATAATTTTTAATAATCATTTTTAAATTATTGAGATAATCTACATAACATTGTATGAGCTTCCAGTGTACAACATAATGATATGTTTATATTGTGAAATGCTCAGCACAGTAAGTCAATAACATTCATCACCATATGTAGTTACAGTTTTTTTTCCTGTGATAATAACTTTTAAGATCTACTTCCTTACCAACTTTCAGATAAATTTTTAAATAATCATAAAAGAAATCAAGGCATGTCTAAGTAATTGAAGAATCAGAGACATGTCTTGCTCATGGTATGAAAGCTTCAACATAGTAAAGTTGTCTGCTTTGCCCAAATTGAAGAGGTTTAGGGTACTTCCTATCCAAATCCCAGCAAGATTCATTCATTCATTCATTCATTCATTATTTTATTTTATGTATTTATTTATTTTATTTTTTAGGTATATGGGGCAGAACAGGGAAGAGAGAGAAAGATTCTTAAGTTCTAAGTCCAGCCCAGAGCCCAACAAAGGGCTCAGTCTCACAACCTGGAGATCAGAATCAAGAGTCAGACACTTAGCAAACTGAGCCACCTAGGCACATTGCAAGAATCTTTATTATAAATA
Source organism: Canis lupus familiaris (assembly GCF_011100685.1). Classification (NCBI taxonomy): domain Eukaryota; kingdom Metazoa; phylum Chordata; class Mammalia; order Carnivora; family Canidae; genus Canis; species Canis lupus. The sequence goes on from NW_023330922.1 coordinate 98,591, forward strand.
TAGTTACTTATAAAATTTATATGGAAAGACAAAAGAAATAGAATAAGGAAAGGAAGAAAAGGAGGGGCATTATACTATCCAATTTTAGAACTTCCTGTTTCGCTACAGTAACCAAGACTGTATGATGTTGACACACACAGAGATAGACACAGAGATCAGTGGAATTGAATAAAGAATTCACAAACAGACCATACAGATATTTTTCAACTGATTTAATATTTGAAGTGACAGATGCAATTTAAGGGAAGAACAAGAGCTTTTGCAAGAAATGGTATAGAAGCAATTGGACATAGATTGCCAAAAAAAAAAAATCTTCAGGATCTAAGGCTAAGCAAAAGTTAGTTCATTTGATACAAAAAGCATGACAAATAAAAAAGAAAACTGGATCAATTGGCTTCATCAAAATTTTTGTTTCTTTTTTGGTTAAATTAGAATTTTGCTGATACCAAAGCAATAAGAGGACTGCCCAAAAAGAAAAGAAAAGAAAAGAAAAAAGGAAATAGATACAGAGAAAAAAGACTAGCGTCTGTCATGTATATAGAAGCAAAATTTGTGACAAAATATTACCAAAAAATATTTAGCAATATAATAACTTTGCAGAATGCCCAAATTGAATTTGAATTCATTCAAAATGATCCATGACAGTAAGAGATTAAAGAAGATAAAGTCCACGTTCATATTAACTGAAACAGAGAAATTGACAAAATTCAACACACATTCATTATAAAAACTGTCAGAAAAAGAGGAATAAGGGGCCATTTTGAAAATTTCATAAATAAGTTCTACAAAAGGCCTTCCACTAACATTGTTCTTAAAGTTGAACTAACAATGCTTTCTCTCTAAGATCTGTAATGAGGCAAAGACATTTACTGTCATCATCATTAAGCAATAGAGAACTAGAAGTTCTAGTTAATACAATAGGACAAGGAAAGGAAATAAAAGCATACAGACCAGAAGGGAAATCATTAAAAGTGTCTCCTTTTACAGGTGACATGATCATCTCTGCTTAAATCCCTAAAAGTCTATAATTTTTAATAATCATTTTTAAATTATTGAGATAATCTACATAACATTGTATGAGCTTCCAGTGTACAACATAATGATATGTTTATATTGTGAAATGCTCACCACAGTAAGTCAATAACATTCATCACCATATGTAGTTACAGTTTTTTTTTCTTGTGACAATAACTTTTAAGATTTACTTCCTTACCAACTTTCAGATAAATTTTTAAATAATCATAAAAGAAATCAAGGCATGTCTAAGTAATTGAAGAATCAGAGACATGTCTTGCTCATGGTATGAAAGCTTCAACATAGTAAAGTTGTCTGCTTTGCCCAAATTGAAGAGGTTTAGGGTACTTCCTACCAAATCCCAGCAAGATTCATTCATTCATTCATTATTTTATTTTATGTATTTATTTATTTTATTTTTTAGGTATATGGGGTGGAACAGGGAAGAGAGAGAGAGATTCTTAATTTCTAAGACCAGCCCGAGCCCAACAAACATATAAATTTTATAAGTAACTATGATTTATAATAAAGATTTTGCAATGTGCCTAGGTGGCTCAGTTTTTGCTAAGTGTTGACCTCTTGATCTATCTCCAGTTGTGAGACCTGAGCCC
>NW_023330923.1:0-56045 GCF_011100685.1 Canis lupus familiaris
CCTGAGCCAAAGGCAGACACTCAACCACTAAGTCACCCAGGAATCCCAATAAATCAATCTTTTAAAAAAGGAACTATTTTAGTTTTAGTTTTCCAAAGTTAGGGCAAGGATGATATTTCATGCTATCTGGTAGTTTCTCCAAACACTTGATGAAATTTGAAGTGAAAAGAACATAAGCTTCTGGGGATCCCTGGGTGGCTCAGTGGTTTGGCACCTGCCTTTGGCCCAGGGCACGATCCTCCTGGAGTCCCGGGATCGAGTCCTGTGTTGGGCTCCCGGCATGGAGCCTGCTTCTCCCTCCTCCTGTGTCTCTGCCTCTCTCTCTCTCTCTCTATGTCTATCATTAATCAATCAATCAATCAATCAATCTTAAAAAAAAAAAGAACACAAGCTTCAGAATTAGCATCCAATTCTAAACCACTCTTCACCTCAGGTAAGACTTAAATTCTCTAAGACCTACTGGAGCTACCAATATGCCTAGTGGACATATGTTGATTACCTACCCAACATTCAGTTCTCTTGTCTGCTGTCTTAGGAAAATCTTATATTTCCCAGCCAGTGGAACTTTGGCAAGGAGTAAACCCAATCCTAACTCTAAGAGTTGACTTTGATGAGTGCAAGCCAATAATTTCATCTAATTTAGGTTAAAGCTGTATAGAAAGACATTGGGGGGGAGGGCTTCCTGTAATATGGGCAAACTCTTGTTCTACAAGACACTCTATCCTGATATATGGTGCCATGTGTTGATGTAAGTCTTGGAATGACTGCAGCCGTTATATTACCAGAAGGAAGTCAATTGAATTTGATGCATGAAAGGGGGCAGAGCTGACAAAACTATAGAGAAATTTAGCCAGAGTACTAAACCTGAAACCTCATCTACCTCTGGACTCTTTAGTTATACAAGCTGATTAATTCCTTTTTTTTTTTTTTTAGGTTAATGTTTTTTAAAAAAGATTTATTTATTTATTTATTCATGAGAGCCACAGAGAGAGAGGCAGAGACATAGGCAGAGTGAAAAGCAGGATCCCTACAGGGAGCCCAATGTGGGACTCCATCCCAGGACCCTGGGATCACCACCTGAGCTGAAGGTAGCTGCTCAACCACTGAGCCACTCAGGTGTCCCTGATTAATTCCTTTTGTGACCAAAGCTGGGTTTGGTTTATGTTCTGTTACTTGGCACCAAAAGATTGCTGACCAATATATGAATTTCTTGTGGGTTTTCGGAAGATTATGGCCTGGCACAATGCACTCTCTCTCTCTCTCTCTCTCTCTCTCTGTCTATATATATATAACTTCAAGCAATGGTAGTTCCTTTACAAAAATTAATTTAACAAATATATGATGAACACCCATTATGCCATTATATGTAAGACATGGCACCAAGTTTTAGGTTTAGGCATATAAATAAAACTGGATCCCTGTTCTCAGGAATTCAGAAACTACTAACTGATATATATTAGTCTTTCATTAAGTGATTGGCTATCAATAAAAAAATGTAAGCAAACAGAGACTAGGTTCTTTCATCTGGAATAGGATGTTAGGTTACCCAGAATTTAAAAAGTTCATTCATGAATATAGAAATATTGACTAGAATGCTGATAGCTGAATATATTAACTATAATAAATAAGACAGTCTAATAATTTCTTTAGAAACTTACAAATAGAGATGCCTGGATGGCTCAGTCAGCTGAGCATCTGACTCTTGGTTTTGGCTCAGGTCATGATCTCAGGGTGGTAAAATCAAGCCCTGGATCAAGTGAGAAACCTGCTTGAGATACTCTTCCCTTTCCTCTCCCTCTGCCTCTCTCCCCCCTCTCTCTAATAAATAAATCTTAAAAAAGAAAGGAAGAAGGGATGCCTGGGTGGCTCAGTGGTTAAGCGGTTAAGCATCTGCCTTCAGCTCAGGTGGTGATCCTGGGGTCCTGGGATCGAGTCCCATGTTGGGCTCCCTGCATGGAGCCTGCTTCCCCTCTGCCTGTGTCTTTGCCTCTCCCTCTCTCTCTCTTTCTCTCTCTATCTCTCATGAATAAATAAAATCTTTAAAAATAAAAGATTTTAAAAATAAAAAAAGAAAGTAAGAAAGAAACTTACAAATAGCATAGAATCAATGTCAGGTTTTAACTGTGATCTTCAATTCTTCACAAATTCCTGCAACTGCTATAGCTTCTCTTGGTTATCATTTAAAAATACAAACATTCTTCTCTTTTGTGATTCAGAAGGATTCTGAAGTCAGTACAGCACAATTTCAAATATGTTCTATTTAAGCAAATTTCACACAGTTCTAAAGACTCTGTAGATATTTCATAACACAGAAGCATTCTTTTCAAGATTTCCAGTTGAAACTCTGCTGCTGCTAGTGTTTTTGGAGTGAGAGAATACTATTTTTAGAGCCCAAACACGGTTTCTATTATAAGCATTTTCTTAAGAGTAGTAATACTTATCAGCAAATATTATTTAAAAGTCAGCTGGCTTTGTAGTGAGTTAGATTTGTTCCTTGAAGTTTGGGAAATACTACCTTGCATATTGTTAATGATTCTATCTAAAGTACTTCTTACAGTAGTAGCACACTGAATTGGGTATTGTAACTATGTGCATAGTGTAACTTTGCAAAGTTGATCATAGTAATTTTCTTCTGCTATGTCATTTTTTTGCATATGGGCGCACCAACCCTGAAGTAAGTGGGTCATCCTTAAAAGTAAGTTAGAATGCAGGGCCCGTGGGTGGCTCAAATGGTTGGCTCTTGGTTACATCTTGGGTTATGACCTCAAGGTCATTTGATCGAGCCCTGAATCGGGCTCTGCACTTAGTATGGCATCTGCTTGAGATTCTCTCTTTCTCTCCCTTTGCCCTGCCCCACAAGTGTGGCTCTCTCTCTTTCTTAAATCAATCAATAGATCTTTAAAAAAAAAAAGTTAGAATGCATCAACAAAGAATTTAGAAAACATCACCAATGTGGTAGTTAGGCTTGTTTCAAAAACAACAAGCACGAGAACACAAGCTGTACCTAAAATAATTTTCTCTGTTATTTCAAGACAAGCCACTTGAGCAATAGGATGTGTGACTCTTTTTTAGGAGCTCAAATGTTGGCCTATTTAAATGAAATTTCAATAAGGAGTTTCAATAAATAGTATCTGGTTTCATTTTCACAGCAGAAGTTAATCAATAACGAGTGTGTGAAACTAAAATAGCGTCTCTCCTAGGTAGGAAATAATATCCATGAATGCTTCTTAAGGAAGTAAGATAGGTTTTCACAAATGATTTTTGAAAAAGAAAAGAAAGAAGATAATAACAGAAGGAATAAATACATGTCATTGCTAATCACCATCCTGATATCTTATTAATTTATGGCTGGTGGATGATAAAATGTTCTGTGCTTGCCCAAGAGTTTGAGCTAAACTTTTCGAATTGCCTGTTTGATTGAACATTACAGCTGCCCTACAACTTTCACAAAATTTTCACAGTCCATATCACACAATGTCAGACATAAACAACTTTGCTTTACATTGAAAACATGAAGCAGAGAGGTAAATACCAAGGAAAGACAAGCTGGCCAGTAGCTATTACAAAGAAAAGACCTTTGTTCCCTGTTTCATGTTGTTGGTTTGTGTTTTCCTCTTTGTTCATTTGTGCTGTATCAGCTTGAGGTCAATTCCAATGATGAATGGTTCTGTCTCCTCGTCTTCTTCATCTTCATAGTAAATCCTTGTCCGATTATGCAGAATTCAAGTAATTCAAGACCTTTTGGAACTGAGTCAGTCCTTGCTCATCTATGATTAAAAGTGAAGGTCACTTCCAAACAAGACAAGGTGGTGTAGACCTCTTTTTCCCTGATCCTTCCTGCTCAGTATAACTGTAAACCTTGGAAATGGTGCAAACAAAAGACAACTAAAGGAGAAATGTAACGATGTGTTTAGGAAAAGGTGGTTTGGGATCCCAAGACTGTAGGAAAAACATAATTTCAGGGTGTGGCATGTACTTCTATCCAACAGAAGGCCACAGGGGCCCAGAGTTTCTTGGCTTTCAACCTAGCAGTTGAAGGTCCTTCAAGTGGGCTTACTCCTTCCCCCAGATTACACTGGAGTCCCTCTTTGACACCAAATGAGTGTGACACCACCCATAAAGGGGAATGAATTGGGAACATTCCCAGAAGTAAGAGACCAGAGAGGTCTTTCTCACTGGATCTGAGAATCTACTTTTCCATTCTTTTCCAGAGAGAGATAATGATGTAAATAAGCAGAGCTAGCAGAAGAGACCCAGTAGCCCGATCTGGGAGACCTCTTTGTCCCTTACAGGCCTGAAACTCAACTCCTTCATTCAGAAACACCCAGGGCAACAAGGGGAGGTTGGGTGGGGAGTGAGCAGTACGGGTACCTCTGTTAAAGATGAATTAATACCAATTTTACACAATATCTTCCAGGTATAAGAAGAGGAAACAATGCTTCCCTGCTTATTTTTTAAAAGATTTTATTTGTTTATGAGACACACAGAGAGGCAGAGACACAGGCAGAGGAAAGCAGGCTCCATGCAGGGAGCCCGATGTGGGACTTGATCCTGGGACTCCAAGACCACATCCTGGACCAAAGGCAGGTGCTAAACTGCTGAGCCACCCAGGCATCCCTAAATAAAATCTTTTTTTTTTTTTTTTTTAATAAAATCTTTTTTTAAAAAATGACACATCCATAAGGGTCATTTTTTTTTCCATAAGGGTTTCTTCTAGGTAATTAGGATATTCATTACTACACCTAAGCTTTAGGGGAATTCATGCCCTTTCAAAAATGTTCCTTGGTGCCTCTGACGGAGAATACAGTATTTGGAAACTGGGTGGTATCCATTCTAATATCAGTGACTGGCAATATTTTTAGGTGTTTTTGAGGGGAAAAAAATTCCTGTATAAATTCAAATTCCTCCAAATATTTTTAATTTACAAGGAAGAATCTTCCCTTATGCTCAACTTTTGTGTTCTCAAGAAAACATAATTTTTAAAAGATTTATTTATTTATTTGAGAGAGAGAGAGCAAGAGCACAAATGAGCAGGGGAAGGGGCAGAGGGAGAGGGATCTCAAGGACACTCTCAGATGAGCGGGGAGCCTGAAGTGGGGCTCAATCCCGGGACCCTGAGATCACAACCTGAGCCCAATCAAGAGTCAGATGCTTAACCAACTAAGCCACCCAAGTGCCTCAAGAAAATATAATTTTAAATAAAAGCATAAATTATAAGGATATCTTAGCCATATACTACAGCTATTTTCCATGTTTTTGTTGAACCAATTTGTAATACAATCTACTGAGATATGAAGTTTTCTACACCACCAACTGTATCCTTTTTATAATAAGTAAGGTCATTGTGAGGAAGGTAAAATATAAATCATTCCAAGATATATAAAATATCACCTGTCCAATGCTCCCTTCAACACAGTTTCAAAAGTCTTCCTATAAGTAACCTTCAAACATGAATTTTGGTATGATGATTTATAAGATACCTTATCTTCTCTTATCCCCCTTGGTGTAGATTGGAAGAGAGCCAAAAGGAAATAGATGAAAATATCAATTTGTGCTCATTTTCTTTTTTTTTTCTGTATAAGATGAGTATCTAGGATGGTTCAGACCCACAAATAGATAAACCTATACCAGACAGTCTGCCAAAAACCATGGTATGTAAAAATGGTTTTCACTGAAATGTGGTAAAATGATTTCCATTTGAACTTAGTTCTGAGGTTTTGATCTTCCCAAAGTTCATTCCTCCTCTACAGAAAATTCCTGAAGGGTTTAAGTCCAATCAAGGGGGTAGGTCTAAGATAGCAGTAAGGATCCCAAAACAATAACAACAATAATAAATTAATGTATGAGAATGCAGTGAAGTTAATTCAAACCTGTAAGCAGACCAGAAATTACATGCCTAAAAGCCCTTCAATTTGGAAATGGTCTGAGTCAGCCAGAATTCCCCTGGCACTCCCACCTCCAAGAGTCAGTGGAAACCACATCAGTTCTCAGAAGCATGTGCATTTGGAGCGGTGGGCATGTTGCCAATGCAATCTCTCCATGGTGATCATCTTGTTATAACACCAACCATCACAGAACCATCAGCCTGTGAAAGACAAAGCAAATGCAAAGAGATACTTCAATATCCATATTTACAATACAGAAACCTTTGTTGATATTTTTAAAATACATATTAATATTAGATATTTTGGAGTTGGTACGAATTTTATAGGCATGGTAAGTGTGATTACAATTTCCACTTTTAACAGTCATTGCATTATCTGTTAATCTTTCAAAATGTATGCCATGGTCTTTAAATCCTTGATAGTTAATTAGATTAAAATGAAATAGTATTCTAAACATCAAAGAACAATTCTGCTAATGAGGAAAATAAAAGGAGGTCTTTATTTCCAAGAATTTTGCTACCAAATGTCCACAATAGCCAAACTGTGGAAGGAGCCTCGGTGTCTATCGAAAGAAGAATGGATAAAGAAGATGTGTTCTATGTATACAATGGAATATTACTCAGCCATTAGAAACGACAAATACCCACCATTTGCTTCAACGTGGATGGACCTGGAGGGTATCATGCTGAGTGAAGTCAGTCAATGAGAGAAGGACAAACGTTGCATGGTCCTCATTCATTTGGAGAATATAAAAAAATAGTGAAAAAGGGAATAAAGTGGGAAAGGAAGAGAAAATGAGTGGGAAATATCAGTGAGGATGACAGGACATGAGAGCCTCCTAACTCTGGGAAAGGAACAAGGGGTAGTGGAAGGGGTAGGTGGGCGGGGGGAAGGGGTGACTGGGTGACAGGCAGTCAGGGGGACACTGATGGGATGAGCACTGGGTGATATGCTATATGTTGGCAATTGAACTCCATAAAGTGAGGATTTTAAAAAAAAGAATTTCCTATCTAAAAGGATATATTATAGAGAAGAGTATTTTGTGATTTCTAAATGATAAAAAAAAAAATAAAGGAAAAAAAATCTACTCTTGGTGAGCAATAACATCCAGAATTCTTCTGTAGGACCTATATTGATACCAAGAGGCATTCTTAGAATGGTAATAAGGCAGAGTGAAATGGTGAATGTGCTCGACGACCACTTGCTAAATAACAAGGAATTTTGTAAGACGGTTAATAATGCATTGGTAGCTTGAAATTGGCCAGGGTGGGAATATTATTACACCATGGAAATCAGCAAATTCTACAAATGACAGCTCCCTTCTCTCCCCTCAGAGAGCCAGTAATTAAACATTGGCCACCATACCACTGGATTTCACTCACAGTGGTGCAGTAAGTGGTCACTTACATTTGTGGTTTTGAGAGGACGAACTGCGGAAGGTCCTACCCCATTTAAAATAACTTCTACTCCTCTGCTACAGTCATCACTAGGCCACATTGTTAGGTAGAGAAATGTACCCAGAAAGACTATCTGATAGTGAGCTATGACTTAGAAAAGTACAGTAAAGGGGAACCGGGTGACTCAGTGGTTGAGTGACTGCCTTTGGCTCAGGGTGTGATCCCTGGGATTGAATCCCACAACAGGGAGCCTGCCTACTTCTCCCTCTCTGCCTCTGTCTCTGCCTCTCTCTCTTTGTGTCTCTCAGGAATGAATGGATAAATCTTAAAAAAAAAAAAAAAAGAAGAAGAAGAAGAAAAAGAAAAGCACAGTAATTGCTTGTGTGTATAGTCTTGCATAGTTTTACAGAGCTCTCAACATAGTTGGTGTCATTTGATTCTTTACAAACAGTCCTGGAAGCAGGTTTTAGCATTAGTCTCATTTTACAGGTGTGGTAACTGAAGCTCCAATGGATTTAGTGTCTTGCTCAAGGTTATACACTAATGACGGAATGGGTAAACTTAGATCTTCTGTTGGTAACTTCAGGAAATGTCTACTATGTCATGTTCCAGAAGTAAAAGTGCACGGAGTTGGGCATACAGGCTAATTTGGATTGGGTTGGAAAATCTGGGTGGAGCAGGGTGTAGAGCATGAACTGCCACTCCAGTAATGGGTAAAGTGTTCCCAAGCAACGATGGGAACAATAAAATAGTACCAGATAATTGAGTAGTGAATAGCTCAGGAAAAACTATATCAAAAGAAGGCTAGGAATTGTGCCAAAGGCAAAGCTGTCTTCAAACACAGGTGATTCACTGAAGGCATTAAAAAAAATTAAAGTACCAACAGATTTGGTGGTTAAGATAGGGAAGGTGATGTCTAGAAATTGGTAATTGCAGGAAGCTGCTCCTACTCCTAACCTTGAAGATATTTAAACACCTACTGTTGGTCAAGGGTTGTCATTTGATCTTTACAATTTTGCTTTAGCAACCCACATGAATCTAGTTAATGGGGGGTGGTTCATGTATGTATGGAAGCGGGTTGGTGTGGGGAACAGGAAAGGTAACTAAAGGAGAGAAATGATTGTAGGGACTTTATGTAGAGAGGCCCCAGATGAAGATTTGAAACAAAGAATGATTTTGGGATTAGCTCAAGTTCTAGAGATGGGATTAAGGTGAAATTCATTTCATAACACTTCAACCTGACTTGGCGTCAAAGACAGTGGTACCCTTTAGTTCTGGTTCTTTACTTCCAGTCATTTTATTTAGGAGCCAGTCTTCGTAATCCAATCTGAGATCCGCTTAAAAGTGACCCTGGAGTCTACTGTGGTAAAAGAGATGGAATTAAAGGTAGAGTAAAAAATTCACTTCACCAGAGATCAACAAAACTTTACTATGAAAAGGGCACGGATCGAGGACATTTTTGGAGATCACGTGGTTCAATTTGTTTGCTCTCATGAGGCAATATGGAGTCAATGTCACCAAAGTATATATGCGCTGGGCTGGTGGTGGTTGAAGAGTAATATAAAAGCAACTATACTCCACAGCAAAGCACCTACCAATTTTTCTATTGTATGCTATATACATAAGCACATTTATATATTATACACTATATATGCTATATAACAAATATTATATGTATATATGGTATATAGTCCACAGACATACAAATAGAACATGGACAGCTACAGACTTAGGGTGACACCCTTTGTGACTGCCCACCCCATCGTGGATCTTGTTCGGGCCTGCCCAGGATATGGTGGCAGTCTAACGCCACATTAGAGAACCTGTAAAACATATAATATGGGAAACTCCTATTAGTGAGACCGCAAAGGGGAGATCATAAAGGGAGAAAATATGCTTGAAGCAAGAGAGGGTAAGAATTAGAACTTTGGTGGAACTGGAACACATACAGCATCCTGCTAGATCATCTTGAGACAGGTCTTGCTCTTCAGCAGCATAGATTTGGTAACCCATGACAAATCCATTGGAGTCTAGTTCTTCAGCTGAGCCGTGACAAACATGGAAGCTGATGGTCACATTTTTCACCTCAGCTTTCCAGGCTGTAGGAGTCACTGCTGCGTGGTTTACATCAAGTAGGAAAACTCTATTGAGGGGTGGGGGCAGGGGAAGCATGGAGAAAGGAAGAGAGAAGAAATAACTGAGAGGTTTTGGGATCTTGAGCTATTTCTGAGTTTTGGTCTTCCTAACACTGTGCTCCTCAACATAGTGGTTACAATGGTTTGTTCAACAGACAACTGACGTGGCCTCCCCCAAAAGGACAGAGAGGGAGGAAGGAGGCAGTTAGTTATCCCTTCCTCTCCCCACAGCCAAATCACAACCCTTCGTTGGAAGGCAGCCCACATGGGTAGCATCAAACCATCAGGAAAAGAAGGCCCTGGCTTCACCCTCTGCAGGGACTTGGAATGACAGGGGCCCTTGAAATTCAAAACATCTGACACGAGATAACCTTTATTTAGCCTAAAGAAAGGCTATATCGGCTTTGAGAGAGAAATATGGTGTGCCATGACACACACACACACACACACACACATCATTATATTCTGAATCCAACACATCTCTGCACCTCCAACATGACCAGCAAGTACCAGTGAGTACGTGGTATGTGGTAGGTACTCACTAAATGTTTGTGCTCTCTTTGCTATTAGTAGTATTGGCATTATATTTATTCAGTGTGTAACGAGGTGAGAGTTATATGAGTTACACTAGTTATATGTTTTCTCAATCACTAGTGATGGTTCAATTGATAGTTGCTTGGGAGAATCATTAGCCACTGCCAAATAAATAAGTTCCAGCCATTAAATATTTTGAAGCAATAACATAAAGAATGCCCATGTGAAAGTACCTTCTTATGCAAACCATCGCCTGCCCTTGCTTCTTTGTTTGGGACTATATTTGAAAATACTGTTCTATCTTAGAAAAATATCTTAATGGCACAATTGTTGTAAGTGACAGTCATACAGGCTTCCTGTACCTCAGTTTTGGCTGCTTCCGATGACAAATGCATTTCTCCTTGAGGTACTCTCTGGAACTCCCAGTGTGAAATTTAGGAGTGTCATATTTGGTCAGTGTAGCCCAAATACACTCTCCAAAATCTGGAAAGGGAGAAGACGAATAATTTCCCTGGGATGTGCCAAAGAGACAAATAGAAAATTAGTTCACATAGATTCGATACCCTGCTTCATTATCCAAAGGACCAAGGCAGTTTCTACGAGTACTTACAGTAGAACAAGATAAAAGTAAGGGGAGGCGGGGTAAGAGTCTATGAAACAAGATTCTTCCAGAGTTGGTTGACCAACATGCATGTCATAAGGCACGCGGACCATTCAGAAATAGGCTACGAAGCCTATTTCTAGGATTCCTAGAAATCAACACCGGAAGTCAGTAGGAGAGGTCAGCGATTTATGACATCTGTCAGATGAAAGCCCACCAGCTGTTTAAAAGAAGCTTAGCTCTTCCTGGTATCGAAAATGAGAAGTTTGTTCCTTGGGCCCTCGTGCAGAAGACATGATGCGCTATAGCGAAGGTCATCCCTGAAGTTACCCTTAGAGTGCTGACTACAATGAGTTGCATAGGGCTGTTCCTTAGAATGTCCCTCGATTTGTAAGCAACGCCCTCACAGAAAGGAACGGTTTGGTAGGGTTGGTCTATGAAGGGATGTTTTAGGAGGCAGCGGAGGAGATACACGATATCGTGGGCCAGATAGCTCTGACCGCATACGATGCTAAATTGAGAGTATCTCTAGAAACGGCACTGAATATATCTTAGAAAATCCCCGCAAGATATCTTCAGATTCATTTTCACTAAGTATTATGTAACGAGGCAGTTTAAAGGGAAACTCCCAAACAAACACCTCTCTTGCTACTTGACGCTACTTGACCCTTTAATACACTGACATCCTCTTATCAGAGTCAAGTCTAACCAGGCCACGTTCGCACCAACACTGATTTCAGATTATGTAACTTCCTATTGAGCCTTTGAGGAGAAACTAGTCGAAAGGAGTACCTGATAGAGAGAACTTCAAGCCGTTAAAAGTTGGAGGATGTTTGCAGAAATTAATCAATATTGGCTATTGTGTACATACGTGGCTGAAAAGAGCAATAGATACCACGAAGCCTATTGTACACAAGTAAATATTGATCCTTTGGTTTAAAGAACCTCTCATTCTTTGGGACGTGACATTTGGAAGAAGGGTGGAATGAGAAGTGTGACTACAAACCGTAAGAATTCTCGGACCGGTGCCGTTTCTTGGGAGGGCTACCTGCTACAATTCTCAAAGCTGTGCCTAGAGAAAGATCTAAGCTTTCCCTCTGCCCATCCCTCTCCACCCTCTCCCCCAAGGTACTTATAGTTGCTCTAAAGCAGCGAGGTATGAATGACGAATTTAGGACCTCCCCCCCCACCCCGCCCCGTTTCCCTTCCTGTCTATGTCCTTCCCTCCCTCTTCATTCCTCTGCCAGTTTGGATGTGATGTGGAGGAGTAGCATTCTAGTGGTTCCTCAGTCTGACAGTGTGCGCCAGGTTTCCTTGTTTACCTCTCCTGTTACATCAGGAAGAGCAGCATAAATACGTGGACTTTGGAGTCAGACCTACCTGCCTTCAAATCCCAGCTCTGCCACTTACTAGCTGAGTGACCGGAACACTTCTCTTAAACTTTGTCCGAGTCTCCATTTTCTCACCTATGAAAAGAACAAAACGATCGATGATGAATCAAAGACGTGTTTTCTGGCAAGTACGTGGCTTTCTTTACGCACTCAGGAGTGGCTGATTTCACTCTATCCCGGCTGCATCAGGCTTCCAGGGGAGAGTAACAGAATTATTCACAGAGTGATGTTTCTAAGTATTGGGTTCTTACCTGCAGGGACTGGGGTTAGTTAGGATCTACCTTTAAGAAAAAACAAAAACAGAAAACCCCTCCAACTCAACAAAAGGAACAAATAAACAAAAAACAGAACCAGGCCTAAGAAATACAGGGAGAACAAACTGATGGTTGTCAGAGGGAAGAAGGTAGAGATAGGGTTGAGCAAATGGGTGAGAGGGAGCGGGAGGTATGTGAGCTTCCAGTTATGGAAGGAATAAGTCACAGGAATGCAAGAGACAGCATAGGGAGCACGGTCACTAATATGGTGATAGTACTAAGTGGTGCCAGAGGGTAGCTATACTTGTGATGGCATACGTAGCATGACGTATGGAGAAGCTGAACTCCGACACGGTGAACTAACGTCACATTGCGTGTCGCCTATACTCAAATAAACAAATTAAAAATATAGAAGATGCTCAAACCCGTCTGTGTCACTTGGTCCCTATGGAAGGCAGAATAATGGCCCCCAAAGATGTTCATACCTTAATACCCAGAACCTGTGACTATATTATCCCACATGGCAAAAGGGGCTTTGCATTGAGATTAAGCCAAGAATTTTGAGACAGGGAGATTATCCTGGATTATCCCCAGTGGACGCAATGCAATCACGGGAGTTCTTATGAGTGAAAGAAGAAGACAGGAGAGTGAGAGGCAGAGGAGCGTGAGGGGAGAAGCAGAATTCGAAGTGATGTGGTGCTGGCCTTAAAAATGAACATGGGCCTTACCCAGGAATGCAGGAAAGCCTCCAGAATCTGGAAGACACAAAGAGACTGAATCCTCCCTGAAAGCTTTCGGAAGGAACACAGCCCTGCCAACACCGAGGGTTTAGCTTGTTGACAACCATTTCGGTCTTCTGACCTCCAGACGGGTAACGTGAACATCTGTGTTGTTTCAAGCCTCCAAATTTCGGGTAATCCGTTACAGCATCACTTGGAAACTAACAGCGTGCCGTTTTCTGCTAAGGTTCTCCTATTTGTAAAGTGTGGGGGCCCACCGTGTTCTTTGCAGCTGAGTTGAGCTTGTTTTGGAGCCTATTCAAGTGCACCGAGCTAAAAGGTATCTAGAGAAAATACCTGGAGTTCATGATGATTTTCTGGGGTGTGACCTCGGGCAAGTCTATGTGATTTTCCAATTCAAATGTAGGACACCACGCTGTTTAGTTGGCGTCCCCCACCCCCATATCAACATCAGAGATGGCAGGGCTGAACTATGCCATAATTGCTCGTTTTGCTCTATGCCACTTATATAGATACCACTCCCAGAATAACAACATCGACACTGCAATGTGACTGCTGAGAAATACAAACAAACAAACAAACACACAAACAAAAACCCACCCCCCTTTTTTGGTTAGTTTCTGCGCTTAGGATACATCCCTTGAAGGATATATAGGCAAGTCACCATATTTTAAAGCCACTTGGAATCACAGTCTTTTAAAATATCCTTGAACGTGCGCAGGTAAAGAATAGGCATACTTCTGTCTCTCTGCTGAGCACTCATCATCTCCCGTATGTGCCAGATGATGATTTCTGTTGCTGTGCACAACGTTTCCGTTTATTGAGTTTCCTGCTGACAACGGTCATTATTATGAACAGTTCCTAGATCACATGCAAGTGGGTTGTCCTTACCTGGATAGGAGTTCTAAAGCCAGCTTCTACTTTCTTTTCGGCAACCCTGATCATGACTAGGTAGCTCGTGCAACACCACCGACAGGTTGCTCGCAAGATATTAATGTCTGGTTGACAGGCGTGAAGGAGGAAACCGAGGACTGTAGCTCACACAGTGCACACGTGGATTCTCTTCAATATCCCAAGATCAGAACTAAGTCGGTAAGGCAGCTTGCAGAAAGAGGGGCCACCCCATCACTAAGTACCGAAACGGCGATAGGGACTTCAGTATATAGGACATGTTCCATTGCAAAGAGACCAATCGGATTCGTCTGGGCTCATGTGCAACAAGATCCAAGGAACGCAGCTAATATATGGAAAGGAAATGAGATGCAGGACGAGACTGGCTTTTAGGATCATGAATATGAATTGACAAACATACACTAATTCGAATGAGAGCAGCGGTTCTAGAAAGCAGCAAGTTGTGGCATTTGGTGGAAGTTTCTTGTCAGTTACGTCAGGTCCCCGACGCGGGCAGAACCAAATTAGGGGGGAGCCAAAGAAGCGAAGCAGGACTGAGCCAGAGTTTGGAATTCCAGTGTCCATGTGGGCACAGAACCAAGCCACACAAGAAAGGATACAAGCAGGGGACAGCGCTGAGGTGAACCAAAAGCCGGGATGGAAGCATGGCAATCCAGATTCTTCTATTGCAAAGAAGAGAAATTTGCTGTGGAGAATGCAAGCGAAACAGAGTTGGGTAAGAGGCATTTGCAGGCGGGAGGTTTTGCAGAAGTGACAGGAATCCGGAGATTCCTGGGGGGCAGGGCAGGATCCAGAAAGCCCCAAAGACTAGGATGTGGGGTCACAGCCACCATCGTAGGGCAGGAGCTGTGTGGTTAAGGTGCTGCTCTGCGAATGGAATGTCATTCCAAATGTTTTCAGTTTCCGCATCCCTCTGCTCAAGAGTATTCCGGTCCAGGGAGAGAGTATCCATTTGGCAGCATTTAGGTGAGGTGTTCCCCATCAGTCCCCTCTCAACTAAGACTCAACTCACAGCAAGGCAGAGCCCCGGGACAGGGGCGACAGGGAGAGGGAGAAAATTCATCAAAAGCAACTGTGGGGGGTAAACAGGTGCTGGACAGCCACTCTACCGTACATGTCCAACCAGACATGGGAGAATCAAGAGACATGGGGGCCTGAGGCAAATTTAAATCATGTATTGCCTCCAGACACAAATCTCATTCCATATACCTTAGACTTTCAAAGCCAGGGAACATGGGCACCTGGGTGGCTCAGTCAGGTAAGCCCTCTGACTCTTGATTTCAGCTCAGGTCATGGTCTCAGAGTCGCGGGGTCAATCCTCAGGTCGGGCTCCCTGCTCAGCAGGTGGAGAGGGGAGCCTTCTTGGGATTCTCTACCTCTGTCTCTCTGCCTCTGCTCTCCCCCCCTCCCCCGTCTCAAGTAAATAAAGAAGATCTTAAGAAAATGATAAAGCTAGGGAACAGCCTGCGACCTGACATCTTCTGTTGTGTATTACCGCTCACGTTGGATTAGAGAATGTAGGTTTCTCAGGGTCACGTGGTGGGTAACAACACACTTGTATTTACCTACTGCTTCCTCTGTGCCAGACACTGTGCTAAGTGCATTACTGATGTATCATAGCCTTTAATCTTCCTGCTACCACTGTGATGTAGGAAATACTGACTCATTTTACAGATGAGCCCATTGAGGTTTAGATGGTTCAGATGGCGTATGGCAGGAAGATAGGAGGAAACAGAAAAACCATATAATCCTACTCATAGGAGAAGGAGGATGAGAAGGACAGGCAGCGAGGCTCTAAGTGATGTATCCTCCCACGGGAGTTTTGAGTTCTGTTGACCCAGGGATCTTGTTCGGTTGGAGATGACAGCAACAGGGTAATAGGAACAGGTGGGAGGAGGAGACGTGTCAGGAATTTCGCCTGGTGAAGAGAGGGAGGAATTTAAGAGCAAACATGACAGAGTGTAAGAAACATAATTAGACACAGATGCTGACCCCCACAAGCTACTCCTCTGTTCCCTGTGCAAAGGGCATGTGAAGGTCAGACACGACTTAGACTAAGTTTTGGTACCAATGTGGTCTTGTCCAGAAGAGAGATACGGTTATCCAGTAAGCCTAGTCAGTTCATTAGTGTGAGGGTAATTCATCGTAGCAGGTCCCGGGCCAGGGACCTAGGGTGTAGTCAGAACTGGTGTAGTCAGAACAATTTTCCACATTGGATGGGGTTCTGGGAAAGCCTATAGTTTCAATCAGAAAAGGACATCCGAGGAGGAGTTTGGTGCTACAGACCGGGACAACATTATAGGGGGCCAAAAGACAGGGAGGTGGCACACTTGGAAGTCTATACACTCTTATACAGAGTGGCGCTCTGCATCTTCAGCCAGAGGATTGCATGATTCCCATGGATGAGGGCTGATGAGACAGACGCTCAGTCTTGGTCCGATTTGGCTCATGCACTGGGATGGGCTCCTGAGGTAGTTACGGAGAAACGATAACTCTGCGGAGCTAAAGAATACCAAGGGATGGAAAATGGAGCAGGGGCCAATCATTACAAGCATCTCTAAACCTTAGCTTCACATAATACCCAGAATTCAAGCTGTGCTTAAAATCAGCACCAAAAAAGAAAAGGGCGGGGTGGGGTTGCTGGTAGGGGGGTTGGGGGGAGAAATAAACATCACCGTTTTAGCTAACTCTTCCATTTATCACAAAACAATCTTCAGATAGCCAAATTTCCTTAAAAGCTGCCAAATTCAGGCTTCCTAATGGAAAAAACCAGAAATAAAATTGCCTAGCTAGAGATTTCACCATTCTGTTTGGCAAGACTCTTTTACACTTTCCATGGTGTTTACAGCTTGCCTCTACAGGCAGGTTTCTTTTTTGGAGTTCTTTCTCTTAGAGAATATAATCTTTTCCCATACGAAGTCTTAAAATTACTTGTCCAGGGCAGTCCCGGTGGCTCAGCGGTTTAGCGCCGCCTTCAGCCCAGGGCCTGATCCTGGAGTCCCGGGATCGAGTCCTGGGATCGAGTCCCACGTCAGGCTCCGTGCATGGAGCTTGCTTCTCCCTCTCCTGTGTCTCTGCCCCTCTCTGTCTCCCTCTCTGTGTCTCTCATGAATAAATAAATAAAATCTTAAAGAAATAAAATAATTTGTCCACAAGTTGTCTACTATAAGAAATATCGTGTCTTTAACTTCTCTTTTACTGACAGATGGCATCCCCTACAGAGGAAGTATTCCTTTGAGGAGCGGTATAGACTGAACTGTGTGCCCCCTTCCACCAACCCAATTCATATGTCGACGCCCTAACCCCTAGAACCATGGTATTTGAAGAAGAGGTTTTTTGGAAACATCTAGGTTTATTTTATTTTTGTTTTTGTTTTTATTTTTTATTTTATATATTAAAAAAATTTTTTTTTAACATCTAGGTTTAGATGAAGTCACGACGGGAGGATCCTTATGATGGGATGAGTGCCCTTTTAAGAAGAGCTAGAGAACGAGATCTCCTGCATTGAGGAAAGTCCTACGAAGACACAGTGAGAAGGCAGCCAGCCATCTGCAAGCTCTGAAGAGAGCTCTCTACAGAACCTGACCATGTTAGCCCCTACTGTCAGACTTCTGGCCTTCAGAACCATGAGAAAATACATTTCTGTTTGGTAAGCCACCCAGTCTATGGTATTTCGTTTTGTCAGCCGGAGCTGAAACAAGGGAGTCCTAACAATGTTATTGTTATTACACTTCACTGAAGATTTTTTTTAAAGATTTTATTTATTTAGTTGGGAGAGAGGGAGACAGTGTGCGTGAACAGGGGGCGGGGGCAGGGGCAGAGGGAGAAGCAGACTCGACTCCCCACTGAGCAGGGAACCCAGGTTGGGGTAGGATCCCAGGACCTTGAGATCACGACGTGAGCCAAGGGCCGACGCTTAGCTCCCTGAGCCACCCAGGCGCCCCAAACTTTACTTAAGATTATTGTTATAAAAGACAGCAACGCCTTTTAGAGAAGTTGTGTGATTCTTGTACCTGGCGGTTGTCTTTTTCTCCTGGCATCCTTCTTCTCCCTCCCCTTGACTCCAGGCTTGACTGGGGAAGTTCAGGTTATCTGAGTAAAAAGACTTTGCTGTGCTCCCAGGCTCTGGCTACTGTTACAGTGTGTCATTTTGTATCCTTCCTATTTCTCCTGGAGCATTTCCTTTTTCTTCCCTCTATCTTTCTTCCAGGTAGTTCACCTTAAGGATAACCTGGAAGAAGAAACAAATGCTGTGCCATTGCCTCAGGCTCTACCCTCTGTCAATTGGTAAATCACCAAGCTAGGTTTACCGTTACAGTTCAATAAAATATTTGGAAGAAGAGAATGCACGTTTCCTGTTCCTATTTTGAAAAGCTTTTTTAAACATCTTAATCTCATAAGTTTGCATTTTATATCTAACGGGTTATTAATGGTCACATCATCTTGAGCCAGTTAATTAACCTCCTTGAGCCCATCATTCCGTATTCCTAGCGGGAAAAAATAACAGCAGCTGCTGCATTACTTCACAGGACTGTCAGACTCAGATGGAATAATAAAACTGGAATTTGTACAAGTGTTGGTTGTTATCTTGTTAGATGGGAATACCTGCTTGTATTAACTTAGCCAGATTGGCCACGTAGTTGACACATGGCACCAAAGTAGAGGCGTAGGTGCATCTTCCATGCCTGTTTGCATTTGGGGATTATTTCTTGATCACTTTGTACAAAAGAAGATTGGCTTATTTTAACAGTATGAATGATGTATGTCGGGAGTAAATGAGTGTAGCACAAATCTACGGGATAGTGCTCCCATAATCTCTAAGGGTACGCTAGGAACTTGGAACTTTCAAATTTCTTTTGACAAAGTGCTTCCTTTTTTTTGTTTTAAAAAGGTTTGTTTTGTTTTGAATTTCAGATGGAGAGAGTGAGAGAGAAAGAGTGCACAGATGTGGGAGAGAGAATCTCAAGTAGACTCCCCAGGCAGGGCTTGATCTAAGGACACTGAGGTCCTGAGCAGGGCTGAAATCAAGAGCCGGATGCTGAACTGACTGAGCCACCCAGGCGCCCCAACAAAACGGTTTCTTTTCATGTCTTACGAGTACTTTGCTTGAGAGAATATAGGTGTATTTTGTGGAGAGAAAAGCTGGCTGTTTTTCCTTTTTTGTATTTTTTATTTTTATAAGCAGTAAGATTTCAAGTGGGGAAAGAAGGAAAGGGAATACTTTTCCTTCTTAAAACTCTAATAGAAGGCCTCAATTCTACACTTTCTCCATGGGGTGTGTTTGTGTGTGTGTGTGTTGCATGCACACGCATGGGTGTAAGTGGGGCTAGGTATGCAAGGTGAACACGCAGAGTGAGAGAAGAATTAACACATGTAAGGGAGACACTGGGATATTTACTCTATCTCAGATATGAAATTAAAGGTCCCCAGAAATTTTATTTTTTTTTTTCTTCTGCCCTCAAACTCCCACCGGATAAATCCTGTTTTTATTTTTTTCTTTTTTTTTTCTATGAAATGTACGTTAGCCTCAGACTGCCGTCATTTTGAAATAACTTGCCCTCTCATTTTAATGGAAATATATGATCCTTTTTTTTTTTCATAGAAATATACATTCTTTTTCTCAAAGGCATCATTACAGTTGCTGCAAGCCTAAATGGTGGAACAAATATTTACTTGCATCAACAGAGATAAATACTGAACAGAATAAAGTTCTGGTGGGGGGGGGTGCGGGGAATGTCACACTGCTTTGGAAACATGAAAAATATTAATCAAATATAAACATCTGAAATGTGGCAGTGATGGGAAACCTAAAAATTAAATGTACTTGGTGTATAACATAGCAGATGAAGAAGTGTGATTTTTCTGCTTATGTTGAGACATTAGGATACAGAAGGACGAGTTTGGTTGAGACGCCTGTGGTTTTTTTCTTCATTAGTGTGATCTTTTTTCATATTGCCAAATTTTTCTTACAATCGAATGATATGAAAATCTCATTGGCTTCCTACCTGGGTTACTGGCCCGTTTTAGTCTATAGCGATCTCTAGGCCTAATTTTAACAGGAGTCTTGGGATCCCTGGGTGGCGCAGCGGTTTGGCGCCTGCCTTTGGCCTAGGGCGCGATCCTGGAGACCCAGGATCGAATCCCACATCGGGCTCCCGGTGCATGGAGCCTGCTTCTCCCTCTGCCTGTGTCTCTGCCTCTCTCTCTCTCTCTCTGTGACTATCATAGATAAATAAAATTTAAAAAAAAAAAAATAACAGGAGTCTTTACCTAAGTGTTTAACACTGTAAACCCTTATTCCTATTCATATCTAAACATGTGCTTTGATCACATATGTATATATGTTATATCTCTTAAACATCTATGGGAAGTTTGAAGGGTGGGTAGGAGGCGTTCTTCATCGAAACTGTGTTTTTTGAGGCGGAGAATATAAAATGGTTTGTTGTCTGTGGAAGACAATATTCAGAGCTCCTTGTATGTCAGACATTTCTTTCACTTGTGGAGATGGATTAGCTTCGTTTCCCGTCTGGTATCGGACCCTGCGAGAGATCAGACACTTTCGGATATGTACTTTGATTAGGCAAATTATTCTCTCGTCTGAGCACGCCAAAACCTTCGTTGCTTCGGAGTCTCTGAGAAATGATGGTGGTGCGGCAATCACAGGGACACTACTCTTACCATCTGCACCAGTACTCTTATCATCTGCCGTCACTTCTTCAGCTCCAGTTCAGGAGAGAGTGTGAAAAGAGAGGTTGAAAAAAAAAAAAAGAGTAAAGAACCCTACTGTAATAGGGGAACAAAACCAGCGTCTTTGCATGTAAGTACACCTCTGAGGTTTACACACCAACCTTATCATCAGTCCAGTAGGGAGGGAGGGAGAAAAAAGAGACATCCTCCATTACTTTCAAGGGCATTTGGTTCATTGGAGACTTTTGCGTTGTTCCTGAGGGTGGGAGAAAAAAAACGGACGGAGAGACTCAAGTTTCTGGGTAAAGCGTATCATACCAGAAAGATGTTTGATAAATGAATATTTAATCAGGGCCAGGCTGTGATTTTTCTTCATGCACACCTTCACGTTTGACTTTTCAAAGAGCTTTAGACAAAAGTAACACTGGGTAACAATGAACAGTTAAGAAGCCGTATTTGCAGAGTGCTCCACAGACACCCTCATGGTGGATGGACTCCCACAGCGGTTTTCCAAGGTGACGTGTGCTCATCCCGCCGAAGCGACTGCCCCGAGAGAGTGGGGACTCTCCTGCCTTCGCCGCGTGGGCAGACGGGACTGGCAGGTGGAGTTAGAAAGCACCGGCTCTGCTCCGGGTCCTACAGCTTGAGCAGCTGAGCGATGCTTGGCCTCTGGAAGCTTCAGGAGGTTCACTGGAAACACCGAGACAGTAAGTATCAGGTCATACGGTTCTGGGCATTAGCTGAACCCACGAGCGGGGTTCTCCGTAGACCATCCATGGGATGCGAAGGGCAGCCACAAGCCCCGGCTCCAAGCAGCTGCATCCCTGCTGTAGCACTGGGGTCACACCAAAAAGGGAGTGTGTGAGCGTGTGTCCGCGGGGCCCTAAAAGTCTGCACCTGGAGGGCTGTGCCGGGCCAAGCCTCGGACCCAGACTTGGCACGACGGCGCCCTGGGGCTCTTCGCTCACCCGCGCCGCGGAGTTGTCAGTCGCCCTCCCTCGGCACGGGAGCGCTTGCTTCCGGTCGTCCCCCGAGGCCCGGCCGACCCTCTCCCGGCCCGGCCCGGCCCGGCCCGGCCCGGCCCGGCCCCGCCCGGCCCGGCCCGGCCCCGCCCGGCCTCGCGCCGAGAGGCATCCCCGCGGCCACTACGACTCCGCGCTCGCCCTCACGCAGCGCCCGCGCGGAGGCGGGGAGGGGGCGTGGCTGGCCCTTCTAGGCCTCGGCAGCCAATGAGCGTGCCGCGTGCCTTCCGGTCGGCGAGCCGGCCAATCCGCGCTGGGCGCTGTCATCTTCGGCTCCGCTCGGCTCTTTTCGCTGCTGCGGGAGCCTGGGGGCCGCGGCCGCTCGGGAGACGCTTTCCTTTCTAATTTTTTTTCCATGTGTTCACTTCCGGGTCCGGCGCCGATCCGGATGCCCGAGGCAGAAGGATGTTTGACCTCCGGATAAGCGAGGCGCCGCCGTGCATTCATTCCCGGCCGCATCGGTGGCGGCAGCAGCGACCCGGGCGGCGACTCTCCGGCCAGAGGCGGCGGGTAGGAGGCCCCGGCAGGCGTGCGGGGAGCGCGTCGGCGCCGAGCTGCGTTCCCTCCCTCGCTCGCTGCTTCCCCCCTGCCTCGCTCGCCCGCCCCGCTCCCTCCCTGCGTGGCTCGCTTTCCTCCTCCGGTCGCCGGCGGCTGGGATGTGCCGCCGCCGCCGCCGCTGACGGACGGAGCAGGGGCGCCGCCCGCGCCCGGGACCGACCCCAGCTCGCGGCCGCGCCTCCGAGGTAAAGCCCCCCTCCCGCGTGGCGCGCGGCGGCGGCTCGGTCCTCCCGGGCGGGGCTGGGTGGGCCGGGGTCGCGGGCCGGGGCGGGCCGGGGGCGGCGGGGGCGGCGCCTCAGGGGGGGCCGCGGAAGGGGGAGGGGCGGGGCGGGCGGCGAGCGAGCGCCGGGCCGGGGCTTGGCGGGAGGGGCAGGGGCAGCGGCCGCGGGGGGGGGCGGGGGCGCGGAGGGCCGGGCGGCCGGGGAGGGGGCCGCGGGCGGCGGGCCGGGCGGGCGCCGAAGTTGCGGGGCGGCGGGGCGGCGGGCGAGCCGGGGGAGGCGGCGGCCGCGGCGGGGAGGGGTGCGGAGGGCGGGCGGGCGGGCGCGACCGCGACCGCGACCGCGTCCAGACAATTAGCCCGGGAGGGAGGGGGTTGGGGCCGGAGGGCGGCGCGGAGGAGGGTCGGGGCCGGCGCGCCGGGGGGGCCGCGCTTCCCGCTGGGGCGTGTGGGGCGGGGGGCCGGGGCTTCCCCATGGGGCAGGGCTGTGGCCTTAGCGCACAACTTGAGCGCGGCGCGATCGGGGGTCAGCGGCCTCCGCTGCCTGCTGGGAAGGTGCCGGCGTGTTGTTTATGGCACATGCAGGGGAAGTGACACGCCGAGGCGTCGGCGCTCCTGGAGCTCAGCTCCTACCTTTCTTTTCCGCGGGGCGGTGGTGGGGATGTGTGCGTGTGCTCCGGGGCGTGGGCGGTCGGGCCTGTAGTGGGATCCTTCCAGGCCTCCGGGGAGGGGGAAAGTTAATGGGGGAGACAGACCGAGACCGGGAGTCGGCGTGGGAGATGGCTGCTGCTGCTACAGCGTGCCAGTTAGTTGTGACCCGGTTGTAAGGAGCGTGGAGGCTGGCCAGCCGGCGAGGGACCCCCTTTTAACCTTTTGTTTGCACGTCGACTTGAGTTGGAAAATTAAAAACCTACGGATTTCGAAGAGGTCGAGAAAAGAAGTTTGATGTTTGCTCCTTGAGCAGTTCCTAGTGAAAGGACACTTGCTGACAGCAAAAGATGTTGAAGTACGTCGAACATGGAACTTGGAACGCTTTTTAAAATTAGAAGTCTTTAGTTTTTCAGTCCGTGCCTCCATGTTTTGGGGAATACATGCTTTCCCTGTAGGGAGAAGTGGAAGAAAAATAAGCACAGGTTGTAAGAATGAGTTAGGGTTCGAAAGACGTAAGGCCGGTTTTGGAGAACATTTTCCACCGAAAATCGGATGTAGTTCGGGACATTGTTCTTACCTTTCTTGGGGGTGGGGCGGAGAGTTCTGGGTAGCAGTCATCTCATGACTGTTTCCAGACTTTGCTTCAGCTGTGTTTTGAGCTCAGATAAAGTACGTTTTGTCTATATTAGCCTTCCTGGTTGCCCATCAGGTGGAAATTGTATTGTATAGGCACTGAAAGAAACCTGCCATCAGACAAACTGTGTGGCTTTGGCATGGCTGCTCTGGAATGTACAGACACCACGGCTTCCAGGGGAGCTTGCATTTCTGGATATGCATCAGGTATTCGTAGTTCGTATTAGGATGGGGGACAGAAAGGTTCATTTTAATGTTGATAGGTCTGAGACTTTGTGGGCGGGACTCAGAAAATGATACTCTTCAGTGCTGCTTTAGTGTGCTCAGTGATGTCTCCCGCCACTCATCAGCTCAAGAATCTGTACATTATGTCCTTATTGATATTTTCATTGTTCACTTCCCAGAGCACTGCCTGTTAACAAAATCTCCACGACGGTATTCATTTATTCCTTCAACTAAAAAGACAGGAATTCTAGTCTAGGTGTAGTGTAGTAGCTTTAGCATGTGCAAGGGATGTTTACTCTGTTGTGAGGACGGAAGAGTGGTTAAAATATGAAGATGAATCAGACCCAGCCGTCATCTTAAACGGAGAAGCAGACATGCACTGAAATAGTTGCAACACAAGACACCTGTGGGATTTATTACAGGTGCATGGAAGCCCGGTGTGTGTGTATGTATGCGTGTCTGTATGCGTGTGTGTGTGTGTGTGTGAGAGAGAGGGGGGAGGGGAGAGATAGAGACAGAGAGACAGATCTTTTTTGACTGGGGAATTCTGAATTACTTTGGAGTTGGCAACACTCCATTTGGGCATTAAAATATTATAGTGTGCCTAATGGGATTTGGCGTGTGTGTGTGTGTGTGTGTATGTACGTGTGTAGGGAGTTAGTGTTCTAGGCAAAGAAAACAGCTGGAGCACAGGCATGTAGGTTGGGTCTTACCGGGGCGTGTTAGCTGGATACGAGGCTGTGCCAAGGAGGTCTTTGTGAGAGAGGAAGCTGAGAAAATAGGTGGAGATCAGGCCATGGAAGTCCAGAATGCCTTGTATTTAAAAATGAGTCAGTTTGAGGCATAAAGTTCCAAATGTCCAGATGTTATGCTTCGAGGAAGTAGGTAGGCAACAAGTAAGGATAGTAGGTTCAAGGAAACAAAGTATAACCGAGAAATCAACCTGTTAGCATTTATGCTAATGCAGGAATGTGGAGAAGTTCCTAATCAGCAACAATCCATACCTGGCTTTGTCCTGTTTCTGTACTTGAATTTGAATATGGGTGTGTGTGTGGTAATCTGGTCATTGGTTGTATATGACATGAATCCGGGTTGTAAAGATGATCCTCCAGAAGAAATGAGAAGCTCTCTATTTCTCTGTAATCCCCTCCATCCCGGCAGTAGGGTAGTTTTCTGGTGTAGTTGATTGATTCAGAGTTTCTTCGAAGGGAACAAGTGGTGGTTCAAGTGTCAGAGGGTTTCCCCAAAGGATATATTTTTAAAATTTATTCATGAGCGACAGAGAGAGAGAGAGAGAGAGAGGCGGAGACACAGGCGGATGGAGAAGCAGGCTCCACACAGGGAGCCCGACGTGGGACTGGATCCCTGGTCTCCAGGATCTAAGCCTCTGAGCCACCCAGGGATCCCGGCAAGGGATACTTCAAACTAAACAGAGGGAATGCTGAAATACTAAACAACAAAACAAAACAAAACACGGGTCATTGGATAATTATATTATTATTAATGTGAGATTCACTACGGATAAAGTGAAATGTAAGGAATCTACCTACAGGGAGGGGAGAATTGACCATAACAGTGGGATCATAAAATGGGAAACCTCCACAGTTCTGGATAATATGTGTAAGGTCTTTAGTTATCTTAAATGTGAAATGACCCTAAAATCATTTAATCCTAAACTTTATCGCTACCAAAGAAGTACTCGGAGAGATACCGCCCTCACGGTAACAGTGGTTATGTCCGTGTGGACTCACATTACAAGGAAGATTGCGTGATGGATTTTGCCAACTATTCCCCTGTAGGTGTTCAAAAAGGATTTCCGTAACAGATTTTGTATTATGGTGAACCTTCCAATGACAGCACTAATACCTGTTAAAATTTATTAAGTGCCTGCTTTCTTGTTGTTTTTTAAGAGGTTTTATTTATTCATGAGAGAACAGAGAGAGAGGCCGAATCATAGGCACAAGGAGAAGCTGGCTCTGTGTGGGGAGCCCAGTGCGGGACTTGATCCCAAGGCCTCGGGATCAGGCCTTGAGGGAAAGGCAGACATTCAAGTACTGAGCCACCCAGGCGTCCCGTAGCGGGGTATATTTTTAAATCATTATTTTTTTTGCCCCCGACTTCAGTGTTTAAGACTCTGAAGTTATCTGTTTTTTGTTTTTGTTTTTTGTTTTCCTGATCTTCCGTTCTCTTCCTCTTTCGCGTTTTCCCGAGGTTGGCACTTTGTGATATTGATTCGTAGTGTTCGTATGTGTTTGGGTGTTGGTTCTTCAAGATGGACCTTTTTTGGAAATGACCATTTGGTGGATATCTGTAGCTCTTTAATTGTAGAGATTCCATAGGAACGACAGTATGGTTCTACGTGACTAAAGACACCTCAGCGTATCCTTTCGTGTTGATCAACAGGTCAGAACCGTGTTTGGGTTTCACGTTGTGTAGAAATCAAGTGTGTATTATCCATGAATGTGAAGTGACTTTGGAGAGGTACTGCATTACTCAGGAAATACGAAGTGAGAGAGGTCGGAAGACAGATAAGGTCTACAGACACATGAGAGGCTGCTAATAGACACTTTTTTTCTTTTTTCTTTTCTCGCTGCCTTCTTAAAGCTGGGATTTAGAAATCATAAGTGTATCCTAAATTGTAGGTTTTCCTACTATTATTGAGGTGAATACTGATTTGTTCTTAAACTATCGTAGGTGCTTGGTTACATTATACTCTGCCCTGCTGCTCCCTGCCCATCATCTTTGTAATGAGAAAGGATTCTTAATGATCTTGAAGTGTTTATGGATTTGGTAGAGAAGACAGCCCCTTTGGACGTTTTCTGGACTAATAATAGATCATAGAGTTATAATTTAATTTGACGCAAGTCTATAGTTGAGTTCTATCCGCATATGCCTAGATCTGCATCCACATATTTTATAGCTTTCAGTGCAATTTAGTAAAATCTTTGATACTCCTTTTCCTAGGATACCTATGAGTCGTTGGAGGGTTGATCGGTGGGTAGAATAAAGAGTGACTCTTGAGAACAGAATACCTTAGGAGATTCTGTTTAACTCACCTGTTCACTGAAAAGATTGATACTCTTCCTTCATTTACTGGTTTATGCGCATGCTATATTAAGTTGCAGTAGACCGCTCTCTAGTTTGTGTTTGAATTTTTATTCCCTTTTGTTATATTATGCTTACAAAAGTTATTTGTGTTTGCCCCCAACAAGTTGTTGGTATTTGGTGTTGTAATTACACAGTTTGACGAAACGTTCAGTGCACTATGGATGCAAAAAGTCATTTGTCTAAGAACCTCAGGCTCTTTTGGAAACAGGTGAGTACATCCAGTAAATTATAGTTAAAATAAGTGTGGGTGAGATAATTTGAAATAATGAGGGGAACCCTCATTGAATCCTAAATACCAAAAAACATTCTGCAGTAAGATGCTTTTCAGTTTTACGGATGTCTTTCCCTGTTTAACTGAAATGAAAGGTCATAGGCGATGTTCGATAGGTGTGGTTTTGCAAGGACAGATTTGTGATCTGTAGACCCATTCGTTAATAAAAGGACTTGGTCTTGCATTAAAAGATTGTTTTGGGATTGTACCTTTTTTTATGTTTAGGTTGCAATAAAATGTTTAAGATATGTAGATTTGTTACTTACTCTTCCTGAGTTTTCTTCTTTTAAGAGTTTTAAAATTTATTTGAAACAGAGGGAGAATGAGGGAGCAGGGGGAGAGGTGGAGGGAGAGGGGGATAGAGAATCTCAAGTGGACTCAATGCTGAGTGCAGAGCCGGATGTGGGGCTGGATCTCACAAGGCTGAGATCATGCATGACCTGAGCTGAATCCCAGAGCCAGAGGCCTACCTGACTGAGCCACCCTGGTGCCCCAGTGATTCCCCTTTTAAACCGCCTTGGGAACTCTTGGTTAATTATATATTAAAAGAGAGTATCTGTTTCTAAAATACCATCTATTTTAATCTTCTGTCTTAGAGATTGATTTACTAGTGTCTTCTTATAAAAAAGGAAATAAATTCTGGTATTCCTGACTGTATTCATTGCTACCTTAGGGTGAATTGTTCCACTGTCTTGTCAGATGAGTAACCTCTGGTTCTCACAAATTTTCCTGCATGGCCCCTGATATGATTTTGTATTTTACCTTTCAGTTTTTACATAGAGGGGATCCTTCTTAGACTGCCAGCATCTCCTCAACCTGAGTAGGGGCTGCTGGAGTGCATTGGCAGAGGAAATTGTCCCTTGGAAGAGGAAATGCCATACTCTTGATGTGTACCAGGAGCATTTGGGCTTGGTGCAAGGCATGCTGGTCTAACAGCTTAGAGGAGCTGCCCTCTTGTCTTGCCTAGCTCAGCTAGAGCGAAAAGGAAAACTTTTAGAACTTTTAGGTATAGGAAAGGAGGTTCAGGTTGGCGAAGGAAAGCTAGGTAGGTTGTACTATTTATCTTGGTGTCACTGTATTTTAATGCCTGAAATGGCAGTAGTTTCTGGTATGGAACAGTGAAATATTTATGTAGGACTAGTTTTACAGAGCTTTGCTCTGCCTTTCTGTGATTTTTTTTTCCTTTTTTTTTTTTTTTTTTGGCTGTGCTCTCCTCTTTGTGTTGGATTCATCCTCAGACTGGTAGCAAGATCACATCTAGACATGCATTGGCCAGGAAATGTTTTGCACAAGTTTACCAGCATACTTTTCCTTTCATGTTTTATTGACCAGAATTAGGTCATGTGTACTTCCTAACCAGTCATGACAAGGGGAATAGGGTTATCATGGTTGATTTCTGTTAATCAGGATATGTCCCCTGCAGTTGGGGATGGAGTCACATTTTCCCGAGTCACATTGTGGAGGGAGGATATGTTAAAAAATTGTGGGAAGGAAGAATTTGGGGGAAATGGATGTTATTAGAAAGGTAGTCAATAGTGACCACTACATCTACTTGTTTTGAGAATGAACATAAATAATGCACGTAAATGCACTTTGAACTTTAAAGGTTTGTACAGACGTAGCAGATGAAAGATTAGAAAGCTGTCTCTATATTGCTCTCTCTTAAATACGCTCAGGTATGAATCTTTTAGGATCTGAAACACTGTTAGTTTTCCTATTGACTGAGTTTGGGTCATAAAATCAGTTATCCAAGTTGTGAGATTCTATCTTTTTTCCCATGAAACTCATAAAGGTATTGTAACTTTAAATTAAAAATTTGTACCTGTGAACTTGCTGTAATTTTTTTCTGAGCTGCTGCCCTCCCTCCTTTCCAAAAATTAGCCACGCCTTGGCTGTCATCAGACTTCTTTCTTCTTTACTCTTAGAGGACAGTGAGTGAGTTTAGGAAATGGGAATTTGTCGGTCAGAGGGAGTTTATTTTGAACCATGGAATCCTAGTGAGATAGGAGGAAAGGAGAGTTTTTACTCATTTTAAGAGAAGCAAAAAAATTGGTGGAGGAATGGGCGGACAGGGGAGAATCATAGAATTTTGGAATTGAAGTGAAATGAATCATGGGAAGGTTGAGTGAAAGGCTCATGTCACACACCTGTTGGGTAGACTCTCCTCTTCTAATTGCTGGTCTGATGCTCTTCCTGACCCAAAGAGGTGGGAGGCCATGAAGAGATTGGTCTGCTTTGCAGTTTTGCTTAGGATCATGGGCTAATTCTATAAAATTGTCAGCCAACTGTCATTAGTACAGATATATATTTCCAGGCTCTGGAAAATTTTAGCTAGAGTTTTTTGTTTTATTTTAAGTTAAGCAAACAAATGGACAGATTTTTTAATCTTCCCTCAAGCACAGCAACACACACACACACACACACACACACACACACAAGTAACCTCAAACGTGGCCTGCTGAAATGAAAATGCCGAAGCAGAATAAGTGCTTGGAACAGTTTATGTATGTTTCAGTTCAAGGAAGTTGTTATCTTAACGATTTCTCTGCCTGTACTATATGTAAGGAATGTGTGTGTGTGTGTGTGTGTGTGTGTGTACACACATATCAATATATATGTATAATACAGGATTTTAGCTGTTTTAATTCTTTCAATTGTAATTGTTGTAGTTCTACGTATATAGAATAAATCCATCTGTCTTCTGCAAGGATGGTTTGTTAATGATAGTTTTTTATAAATGGTAAGATTCGGGATGATTTTTGTTTTTACACTTTTTATGCTTCTCTATTATTTTTACTGTCAGGAAACATAGTAATTTTTTTTTTTTTTTTTTTTTTTTAAAGCAGGAGGTAAAAAACAACCTAGGCGAGGGTGTTTTCTGCCAATTTCGATTTGAACATACAATTCTTTTGTTTCTAAAGGCATACCTTTAAAGTATGCCTGGAATGCAGTGCTACTTTGTAATTGTGTTTACTTTTAGAATGCACTTATTAAAATTATTTACCTTGAAATTTTAAATTAAAATTGGCCATATGATACTTTTTTTTTTACTACTTCAGTCCCAATCTTTTTTTTTTTTTATTTTTTTATTTTATTTATTCATGATAGGCACACAGTGAGAGAGAGAGAGAGAGAGGCAGAGACATAGGCAGAGGGAGAAGCAGGCTCCATGCACCGGGAGCCTGACGTGGGATTCGATCCCGGGTCTCCAGGATCGCGCCCTGGGCCAAAGGCAGGCGCCAAACCGCTGGGCCACCCAGGGATCCCATATGATACCTTTTGATACAAGTGTACTGTATAAAAGTAGTAGACTTCTGAATGTTTTGTAGTCACTAATTGTGTTACCTGTTTTTAAAACTTGTTTGGTTTTGCCTTCAGGTGGTATACTTGGCCGTGTATTAGAGGACGCTGTATTAGACTCAAAGTTGTCGTCAGAGTTTCCTTTAGTAAAAAAGGAAGCGAAAAAAATTTTTTCCCTTACAGCCAGTCTGTGTCATGTTTATTTTCTTTTTTTTGTGAAATACTTATTTTATATTCTAGCAATGAATACTTTGAAATGGCGGGCAAATATAGTAGATAGTGTCAAAGGTAGAGAAGAGAGAAAATTCCTGATATTCCTCGTTTTATGATGTGCAAATATATGGGTACAAGGCTTTTTTTTTTTGTTTTTAAAGATTTTATTTATTTATTCGTGAGAGACAGAAAGAGAGAGAGGCAGAGACAGGGACAGAGGGAGAAGCAGGCTCCATGCGGGGAGCCCGATGTGGGACTCGATCCCAGGTCTCCAGGATCATGCCCTGTGCTAATGGCGGCGCTAAACTGCTGAGCCACCTGGGCTGCCCTACAAGGCTTTTTAATAAAATCCTTATTTGAATTGTAGACATAACCCAATATTGTTTTGGAGGTGAAACTACTAGATGTCAGTTGTTGGTGACATTTAAAAAATTGGTATTTGTAGATGCATATTTTTATAAGACGTTATCTTATATTGTTTTGTTCTAGAGATCTCAAAACGATGAGTTGAGTCAAAAAAAAGTATACATCTTAAAGATGTGGTCCTTAGAATGTCAATTTTTATTTAAAAATATAGTAGATTTTTTACTGAGTTTTTTTCTGTCATATGAATGTCCAGACATATTGTAGCTCATATTCCTTTATTTATTTATTTATTTAATTAATTAATTTATTCATTTTAAGATTCTATGTATTTTTTCATGACAGACACAGAGAGAGAGAGGCAGAGACACAGGCAGAGGGAGAAGAGGGTCCATGTAGGGAGCCAGATGCGGGACTCGATCCTGGGTCTCCAGGATCACACCCTGGGCTGAAGGCGGTGCTAAACCGCAGAGCCACCTGGGATGGCCCTTTGAGTACTTTCTGATGATCTGTTAAAAGTTGGTAACTGAGGGCAGCCCGGGTGGCTCAGTGGTTTAGCGCCACCTTCAGCCCAGGGTGTGATCCTGGAGACCTGGAATCTAGACCTGGGATCGAGACCCGGGATCGAGTCCCAGGTCGGGCTCCCTGCAAGGATCCTGCTTGTCCCTCTGCCTCTCTCTCTCTCTGTGTCTCATGAATAAATAAAATAAAATCTTAAAAAGCAAAAGAAAGTTGGTAACTGAGTGTATATTATATATATTTGTTGTGTGTTCTGCTGTTTATCCACATTCTAGTTACCAACCACTGATGAAGTTGTTTTTGAAGACGGATCGAAAAATAAAATTGTGAGAATTGGGAATGAGAATGTGAGATAAGTCAAAATGTTTGTTACTATATGCACTTGTTTAAAATCTTCCAATTCAAAATTAGTAAATTTTTTTCTGTGGTAGAGTAAATGAGGACAGAAATTGATAATTTTAAAGATAATCCTCACAGTACTTGCTGTAGGGCTGGAAGTGCTACCACTGACTAAAAATAAGAGAAAAGTGTTTGTGGAGAAGGCAGTAGGTACCAGTGGTTCTTAGCCCTGACTTCACATTAACATTTTCTGGGGACCTTAACAAACATGATGGATACTGGGACTCTACCCCTTGCTAATTGATATATGAATCTGGGGATGAGGCTGGGGCATTGATATCTTTTAGGGTTTTCTACTGGTGATTCCAGTGTGTTGCAGGGTTGAAAATGATTGCTTCTTCTCTTTCTACACATCTCTTAGCTTTTAACTTTGAAGTTCTCTTTTTTAATTGGGATAGGAGTGTAAAAGTGAGACAAGAAATGCGCAGGAAACATTTGCAAGAAGACCGGGTTTATGAAGTGACTTCTCTTTATAGTTTTGTACCCAGAATCCTTAGTTAATGCCACTATATTCATTGCTTATTAGCAGTTTTTGCTACAGATAGCACCAAAATGAGAGGAATTTTGAAGTTTGGAATATTCGTTCAAGGCACATTTATCAAGAATAAATTAAGCATCATCTCAGATGCCTCTGAAAATCTTACGAAGCCTAAGTGATAAAAACAGTTGTATCTTTAAAGTTACATAAACTGTCATAGTGCAAGAATTGTTGCTATTTAAAAACTTATTAGTCTTAAATGTATTGTACTTATCATATTTATAACATACTGAATGAGTTCAGTATGTTAAATTCCACTCAAAAAATGTTTACATGGTGACCAAATCGGGTTTGACACTTCCTCTGTAAATTTCAAGGATTAGACTTTTATAATCTGCCCTGGCAGGACAATTTGGGGTAAAGAAATTTAAGAGTGGTTAGAATGTAGATGATATGTTCTATGTGAACTTGGAGAAGACTTGTAGAATTATTTTGTGTTCACTGAAAATGCCCCAAGAAAATCAGCACATGATAATCATTTTTTTTTTTTTAAGGTGGAGGAAAAAGATAGAATTTGATAATGAGGCTTTCAGTAACACTTTGCACACACAGTCATTGAATACTAGGTACTATTCTATAGGACTGTAATTCCTTATCAGCAATTCTAACATCCAGAATGCTCTGAAAACCAAAAATATTTTCTTGTATGTTTGGCGCAGATTGTTTTTGTTTTTGTTTTTTCATAAAACTTGTCCTGAACTGTTGTGTATTTCATGGATTTGTAGGTTTCACTGCAGAAAATAGTAAATGTTTGATTATAATGTACTGTTGCAGACTTCTGTGTGTCATCCCAGCCTTTTTATGCATACGATATGTGTTGCATACACACTGTATCACCTGTCAAAAATGCTGTACAGTTCAGGATTCCAAAACATGTTTGACTGCAAGAACTTTGGAAAAGGGCCTGTGGAACTGCATTGATTTGCTTCTACTTGTGTCTTCATAGAAACTACTCTCATCTTATGCCTCTGAAATGGAGTTTCAGTAAGATGCTAGTAAATTTCTTGAGCTTGTTTTCTCTTGTAAATACATACATACCAAGAGGCACTTTATTTTAATGTGTGTTTGTTTAACAGTTGTTGAAAGCTTTTCTGTTTTTTTGGCATTATTAACCCTGGTCCTGTGGGCCCCAGTGTGGTCCCAGGAGCATCGTGTAATTAGGATGCTTGGGATGGAAAATGTTTCGGGTAACTGGTGTAGCCGAGTATTCATCACACACTCTGTTTAGTCCTTGGGTTATATAATTTTACCTCTGCACATGGGAACTTCATCCCAAAGCACCTGCAGGCAGTCCTCTTTTTACATATCTTGGCTTCCTTTTTCATAACAGAAAGAAGCAAGGGTGTGGTTGTATGTCTCTGTTTTAGTTTCCTTAAACTTGCTTAATTTGTTTTTAAGACTTCACTGCAAAATATCTATATACTTAACTGACTCCCCCCCCTTCCCCGCCCATCTTTTCTGGTTGTTTTTCTTTTCTCCTTTTATTACCCCCCCCCCAAAAAAAAAAAAAAACAAACAAAACCCTTTAAAATACTATTTCTAAACAAGGGAAGTTCATGATTTGGTATTCTGAGTCAGAAAAAAATGCCCTGCTGGTGGAAAAGGTGACAGATTAATCTGTATATTCTGTTATTACCCTGAAGAGGGCCTTACTATAGAGGAGTGATTATTGATTGTACTCTTTGGTGGTGTTCTGTGTACGAGGTCTTTGCTTCCTTATCCTCCCTAAACACTGAGGGGTCATGAGGTGGTAAGCACTGTGGTGCTTATTTTTCAGTTGTGTTTTTAGGTTTTACTTATTTATTTGACAGAAAGAGCACAAGCAAGGGAGCAGCGGGCAGAGGGAGAGGGAGAAGCAGGCTCCTCGCAGAGCAGGGAGCTCGATGG
This sequence comes from Canis lupus familiaris, assembly GCF_011100685.1. Lineage (NCBI taxonomy): Eukaryota > Metazoa > Chordata > Mammalia > Carnivora > Canidae > Canis > Canis lupus. The sequence continues at coordinate 34,441 of NW_023330923.1, forward strand.
GAGATTCGATCCCAGGAGCCTTGGGATCATGACCTGAGCCAAAGGCAGACGCTTAACCGATTGAGACACCAGGCAACCTTGGGTGTATTATTTAATTCACCAAGATAGTAGGCATTTCACAATGTAGATACTAATGGTACATTTAGAGCTTACATAGTTAGGGTATGTGCACTTGCTGTGTGCTCTGAAAGAAGTGTAATTCTCTTGTATATATCGTATTTTATATTCTTGTTTAAGCTGTGTGATGTCAGAGATTGTGATTGTCTTGTGTGCCATTTCATTTCCTGTGTTTGGCACGTGATAGGCCTCTCCTGATTACTTGTGTGTTGGATGAATGGATTAATCATTTCATCTTTTTTATTAGGGAGAATTAACATGGAAGAACCTTGATTAAGTGCCTCCTGAGGCGCTGTGCTCACTCCAAACCAATTTAGTGTGTATGTATGAGATATCTCAAACAAATAAATTGGTCCTACTTTATTTATTTAGTTTTTAAATTTTATTTATTTATTCATAGACACAGAGAGTGAGAGAGGCAGAGACACAGGTAGAGGGAGAAGCGGACTCCATGCAGGGAGCCCAATGTGGGACTGGATCCCAGGTCCCCAGGGTCACACCCCAGGCTGTAGGCGGCGCCAAACCAAACCGCGGCGCCCCCGGGTCTGCCCCAATTGGTCCTACTTTAAATAAAGTCATAAACACAAGCATCTGACTTAGTTACTCAGGGTTAAAAGTAGAGAGATACTTTATAGATGGTTTTCTTTTTTTAAATGGCAGAAGTTGAAATTAAATGCTTTTATGGGTTAGCCAGAAAATTTAAAGGAAGTATTCAATATTTTTGGCATTTCAATTGTGATTTTGTTGTAAGGTTTTTTTTTGTATTAGATACAATTTTTTTCTTTTTCCTGTTTTTAAATTTTTGCATGCTAAAATTTGCTCCCCTTATTATCAGTGCATGGAACAATTCCATTAGCTTCAAAAATGTCCCTCCTGCTGCCTCTTGGTACTCATCCCCTTCTTCCACTCCCAGCCCCTAGCAATCCCTGATCTGTTGTTCTCAGTTTCTGTAATTTTTCCTTTTTCAGAATAGCATATAGATTGAACCCCGTGGTATGTAGCCTTTTTGAATCTAGCTTCTTCCCTGTTGTGTAGGGTGTTTGAGATTCATCCCTGCTGAAGGATGTGTTGGTTGTTTGTTTTTGATACTGAGCAGTATTCCATTATTTGGATGTACCTCAGCATGTTTATCCATTCACCACTTGAAGCATTTGTTTCCAGTTTTTGGCAATGAGGAATAAAGCTACCCCAAACGTTTGTGTGCGGTTGTTTTTCCTTTCTGGTGAATTTAAGGTTTCATTTCACTTGCTAATAAGTTCCTAGGATTGGAATTGTTGGGTCAGATGGTAAATGTTTAAGTAATTTTTTTTTTAAAGATTTTCTTTATTTATTCATGAGAGAGACACACAGAGAGAGAGAGTCACAGATGCAGGCAGAGGGAGAAGCAGGCTCCATGCAGGGAGCCCGATGTGGGACTCGATTCTGGGTCTCCAGGATCACACCGTGGGCTGAAGGCGGCACTAAACCGCTGAGCCACCGGGGCTGCCCGGTAAATGTTTAATTTTATGAGAAAGTGCAAACTTTTCCTAAGCAGCTCTATGCCATTTTTCATTCCCGCCAGCAATGTAGAAGAGTTCTGCTAATAAGCAATTCCTGGGAAAAAAAAAAAAGAAAAACTATTCCTGATATTTAAATTTGCTTTATTGAATTACTTTTAATAAGTAGCTTGGCAATTTGGTTGCACACCAAAATAACATGACAGTAATATGAATTCTGAACATGATATTTTCATTGTTGTAGACACCTATCAGATAGAGTGTGATTCAGGAGAGCCTCAGTTTTTAGGGAATGCAGTCTTCATTATGTTTTGGAGCTGTTCTTTCTTGCTCAGATGATTACGATCTGTTGGAAAAACTAGGCCTTGGGTACTTGGGTGTTGAGTTGCTTAAGCTTCTGACTCTTGATTTTGGCTCAGGTCATGATCACAGGGCTGTGAGATCGAGCCCCATCTCAGTTGGGTTCCGCACTCAGTTTGGAATCTGATTAAGACTCTCCCTCTCCCTCTGTGTCCTCCTCAAATAAGTCTTAAAAAATAAAAAAAAAAAAAAAAGAAAGAAAAGAAAAGCCTTAACCTTGGTGCTTATATTGGGAAGTAAAGTGTCTTTCAATTTTGTTTTTCTGTCTTCAGGCTACAGCACTTAAATTGGAGAGGGATTCTCTTTGATCTGGGCAGGAAGAAATCCTTAGTCTGAAGAAGTGGTAGTTTAATCTTTTCTATCACTTGTTGCATCTTTCATGCTAGATTTTTATAGACGTCAACTTGGTTATTGATGATTATTTGTCATTTACAATATTAATGTTATTATTATTATTAATAGTGTGTGTATATAGTAAACTGCCCTACATTTCTATAACAAGGTTGGCTTTTAAATAAAGTACATATATTAGTTTTTAGGATAGGTTGTTGTTACAAATGTATCTATGAATTAGGGAGCGTACAATACACTATTCAGTGGTTCTTAACTTTTTAACAGTATTCTAATCTAAGAATCTGCTGAGAGCTGTGGTTTGTGTCTTAAGAAAATACTCAGAAGGTCCATGGATTTCAGGTAAAGAATTCCACAACTATTTCCAGTATTAATGGGCCCAGTTTTATTCAAAGTAAAGTAAACTCAACCAAAACAAAAGCTATGATTTGTAGAGGCACTTACTAGTTTCCTTTTCAATAACTTGAAGTACTCTCACCAAGTTCTGACTGTGTTTTTAGTTATTTTAGGATGACTGCTACCTATTTATTCATGGTAGAATTTTTTTTATTAAATTAAAGGGTGTATGCCAGAATGTTAAAATATTAGAGAAAGGTGTATAAGTTATATCATATTACCTCATATCTCTAGTATTTGTATTTTTCCTTAAGATCAAACCATTTTTTCCCCTTGAGGAAGAGTTAAAAGCCTGTTATTAGATCATAAAAGGAGAAAAGAAGATTTCTTCATTCTGGATCATTTAATTAGGATCATAGATAGAAGAAGATTTGGTATTAAAGAATGGGCCATTTTTATATTTTTCAGGAAGGAATATTGGGAAGCCCGAAAGTAGGTTAGTACGTTTTGAGAGATGTACTTAAGTATATGGATGATAAACTTTCCCATGCCTGGTTCTAGATTCCTCTCTCCCAAATCTCTTTTGTAATCTATCTCTGAATCTCAGGATGTTTTAAACAAGTTTTAATTATTTTAGTTTTCAATGCTTTAGGTGGTTTTTTCTGAATTTAAAATAATATGCATATGCTATTCTCTTTGATTCCACGTCACATTATTTTAAGTAGGCTCCATGCCCATCATGGAGTCCAATATGGGGCTTGAACTCATGACTCCTGAGAGACTTGAGCTGAGATCAAGAGTCAGTGACTCAAGTGACTGAGCCACCCATGTGGTTGGAAAAATTTATATTATCTTCTATTACATGTATCTTGCATTTTTTGGGTAAGATTGATTCTGAAAGCTGAAAATGAATTATCCATGCTTGCACTGTTAGGACATACAAGAGAACCGAGTAGTATGCTAGGGTTAATTATCTTTTAAATTTTTTTTATTGTTTTTTATTTTAATTCCAGTATAATTCATATACAGTTTTCTCTTAGTTTCAGGTGTACCATATAGTGATTCAGCAATTCTATATCTTGCTTAGTATTCTTCATGATAAGTGTACTCTTTAATCCCCATCACATATTTCACCTATTCATCCTCCCACTCACCTCCTGTCAGGTAACTATCAGTTCTCTGTAGTTAAGAATGTTTTCTTGGTTTGTGTTTCTCCTTTCCCTTTTATTCGTTTGTTTGTTTTATTTCCTTTTGTTTTTTTTTGTTTGTTTGTTTGTTTTATTTCTTAATGCCACATGAGTGAGATCATGTGGTATTTCTATTTCTCTGACTTATTTCGCCTAGCTTTATACTTTCTCACTTCATTTGTGTTATTCTAAATGGCAAGAGTATATTCTTTTTTATGAGTGAATAATATTCCATTGCCATTTATATTGTATCTTCCTTATCAATCTATCAATAGACACTGGGGTGGGGTGCTACCATAATTTGGTTGTTTTATAAATAATGGTGCAATAAATAGAGGATATATTTCATGATCGGCCTTCTGTAGGCCCTTTCTGTTGTAGCTCAGAAAAAAAATTTTTTTTCTTAATTTTCCCTGTCCTCTGCATTAATTACAAGTATCATTTGGAAATTGGAGGTGTTGGTTTGCTTCATTCTATCTCTTTTCCCTTATTTGTTGTCTTAGTTTTGTTTTACATTTTCAGATGGTTTCTGTCCTTGGTCTTTGTTTATTCCATTTAATGCAGCATTATTTCTTTCTATGTTACTTTTCTTTCTTTCCTTCTTTTTTTTTTTTTAAAGATTTTATTTATTTATTCATGAGAGACACAGAGAGAGAGAGAGAGAGAGAGAGAGAGGCAGAGACACAGGCAGAGGGAGAAGCAAGCTCCATGCAGGGAGCCCGACATAGGACTGGTTCCCGGGTCTCCAGGATCAGACCCTGGACTGAAGGCAGCGCTAAACCGCTGAGCCACCTGGGATGCCCTAGCTGCTCTTTTACATAGGGTATTTGCTTTTCAGTTTGCTGTAGTCCCCAGTCCTCCGTATTGTCTTCTTCTCTGCTTAATTCACTCATGAATGTTACCTGCCTTACTTGTTGGGTACTTGTATTTGTGACTCATGATGTATTGCTGTTAGGTATATTTGAAAGAGTATCTTCAGTTTCAGACCTGTTTTTTCTTTGGTGTTAGGATGAATCACTACAGAAGGCAGAAATGCTGACACTGTTAACAGAGTAATTAAGGCAAGGGAATGCCTTGTCATCCAGGAAATTCTTGGGCACACTGGTAGCACCATGGTTGGCATATGTGAATGATGCTCACCGAGGTATTTCAGGGGAATGAAGAGCCTGATGTTTAGGACATCTTGTGATAAGTCAGAAGCATACAACTAAAACCTGGAAATGTTTAGAGATGGAAAGAACTCATTTAAACATCTATATAATAGTATTGACTACCTACATGTTCAGCAGTGTACTAGTTTCAGAGGTCACAAAATTATATGTAGTAAGAGTTGTTGTCATCAGATTCGACAGGCAGTTTTAATACTGTAGATAATGTAAGAGTATCCTTAGGAATGTAGTCTGATCTTATTTTATAAATATCAAAAGAAGCACAGATAGAGTAAGCCTTGCCCACGTCTTCACTATTAGTTGATGTTCAAAGATTTCTTTTTTCTAATCCTACATGGACAGGTGGCATCAGAGCAGTCTGGAAGCAGATAGTGAGGATCCCAAGACCTGGGAGAACTGTTGTATTGCAGCAGGGTACAAAGATGGGAACTTAGGTATTGGAGAAAGTTATATTACCTTGTATAAAACCCATTGTTTGAAAATTATAGCTAGTAGAGCACAAGTAGGCAGAGCAGCAGGCTGAAGGAGGGAAAAGCAGGCTCCCTGCTGAGTAGGGAGCCCGATGTGGTGCTTGATCCCAGGACCCTGGGATCTTGACCCTAGCAGAAGACAGATGCTTACTTAACCAACTGAACCACCCAGGCACTGCCATGAATCAATCTACCTCTCTCTCTCTCTCTCTCTATCTCTCTATCCCATGAATCCTTTATTTTTTTATTTTTTTAAAGATTTATTTATCTATCTATCTATCTATCTATCTATCTATCTATCTATTTACTTATTTATGATGGACAGAGAGAGAGAGAGAGAGAGAGAGAGTCAGAGACACAGGCAGAGGGAGAAGCAGGCTCCATGCCGGGAGCCCAACGTGGGACTCTATCCCGGGACTCCAGGATCGTGCCCTGGGCCATACGCAGGTGCTAAACCCCTGAGCCACCCAGGGATTCCTCACCCCCCCCCCCCCCCCCCCCCGTGAATCCTTTTAGATGAGCAAACTGAAGCATATAGAAATTGAATGACTTGCCCAAGATCACACAGTACATAAGTTGGAGTGTCCCAGTTGGGCCCCACTGAGTCGGTTTGATCCCCTATCCCACTCAGGAGCCCCATATTCCACTCTCATTATTATATGAACCCCCAGTCGAGAACATTGAGGTTACATATATGATCACCTATTATATTTTCAGAACATTCCCTGGTCCTTAAAAATCTATGTGTAAAACTTAGAAACTGCTTATATTACAGAATATTAATCAGTGTTGAAAGATTTCTAAATATAGTTTGATTTGAAAGATAAATGATTCTTTAACTCTCTGGGGTGGCTAATCAACATAGATAAATACTGGAATTACTTAATTCTTAACTTGAGCAGTTTATCTAAATACTCATGAATAACCCTCAAATCACTTAAGGAAAATTTCAAATATAAAGAGGTTTGCTGAGGAAGCTTTATGTATGGAGTGAAATGGAAGTGAGACAAGACAAGTCCCATACTGATTCTTTGTCTACACATTTTACCATTTTCACTTGAATTTCCTCACTGAGTTGTTCTACAAGATGATAAGAAAGGAAAGAAGTGTTGTGTCGTCCCCCCCCCCCCCCCCCCCCCCGCCCCATCACCAGAAACTTGTAAGCGGTGTTGATAGGAGTTAGCTAATTAGGAAATGATGGAGAGCTATAGAATAAAGCCAAACTCTGGGCAATTTTCCTTTGGAAAAAAGGATTACAGCTTGAGGATGGGATGTGCATTTGAGGAAAGTTCTTTTCTGCCTGAATATTAGGACCTAGAGTTAGCAATGTGTCTTAGACATAGTTTTTGTTGTGTTTCATTTTGTTTTGTTTTGGCTTTGATTTCTGGTCTTTGAGAATTTAACCTGTCGGGTTAAGACTGTCTTCTTTAGCCTTCTCATCTAGGCTACATTTTCTGCGTGTGTTTGTGTGCGCTAAGAGCTCTTACCATGGGATCGATTCTCTTCACAAACTTTGAAGTACATGGTACCATATTGTTAATTATAGGTGCTGTGTTGTACAGCTGATCTCTGGGACTTATTCACTGATTATAACTGGAACTTTTTATATTAGTTCCTCATTTCCCCTACCCTCCAGCCTTGGGCAACCACTATTGTAGTTTTGCTTCTTTGATTTTGACTCTTTTAGATACTTCTTCCAAGTGTAATCAGGCATTTGTCCTGGGACTGTGTGTCTTATTTCACTTCACATAATGTCCTCCAGGTCCGTCCACATGGTCTCAAATGGCAGGATTTCCTCCTCCTTTTTTTTTTTTTTAAAGACTGAATAATAAATATTCTGTGGTATGTATATGTCACATTTCTTTGTCCATTCATTGGTCAAATGCATATATATGCAGTACTGGCATAAAGACAGTCCAGTGGAATAGAATAGAGAGTCCAGAAATAAGCCCACACATACAGTCAACTGATCTTCATCAAGGGTGCCAGGAACATACAATGGGCTACTTTCTTGTTTAAGTTTTATTGCAGGCTTAAGTGGTGGAGGCCAAAGTGAATTTACACTGCTCACTGGCTTCCCATCATAGGCAAAAGAGGAAAGGATTCTGAGGCCAGAAACATGGCCTGAGACTACAGCCTGCATTAAGTTTGAGTCCCTGCTCAGAGGACATTGACCAGGGAGAGATCAGAAGTTCTAATCCATTGCAATACACTAGGTGCCAAATTTCTGAGTTCTGAGCACCTCACCCATAAAATGATGGCAGCATTATATATCCTACTTCTCACAGTTGTTTTAAAAATTAAAGGAGGTGATATACATGTAGGTTCCTAGAAACTATAAAAATCTTTTTTTAATAAGCAGTTATTGAAATACACAGTTTTAATATTCATTAATAATCTTGATGATCTCAGTATGAGAATACATTATGACTGTCTGCACTCCCACTCAAGCCAAGTGACATTTTGTGTATGTCTTTTTTATTCTTTCCCTGATTTTGAGAGTCTCATGTTCAGGGAATATTGGATTTTTCTTGATTCTCAAGTTGTGTCACTCAGTAGAAGTATGTGACACAGATGAATGACTACACAATCAGTGATTCATTAATGGACATCAAGGTGAATATGTGAAGCAATAATACGATGGAATTTTTATCAAATGAAAAGTGTAGGTTCTTAAATAATTTAGAGGTGGACAGAAGTTTTGAATTATTTGTTAAATCACAAAATTAAAATGTTCAATTCTGGTTTAATGTGCTTTGAGGAACATAAATTCTTTTAAGCTACTAGGACGCGTTTAGTTAAACTAAAACTCTAATTTGCTAATGGCACCCTAATGACCTTTAAGCATTAATGAAAACTGCCTAATTTATGCTTGAGGCTAAGAACTGGTCAGATGAAGTTCTGCCCAGAGTACAGGTATGAAAAGGAGGGTAGATCACTGCAGGGGCAATTGAGCATCTAGCCAGTGCCTCAGGAGGGAAGTTACTGAAAAACCTCTGAGAGGGAAGAAAAGTTGCTCCTACTCCTGGCTCTGCCACCAGCCAGCTGAATGATCTTGGCCCATCCAGGCTTATTCCCTTATCTTGAAACTAGCAGTGGTTCTCAACCAAGAAAAACAAAGACATATTATAGATGGCATGCCTGCATTTTCCAAACAAATTATAAGGCGTTATCATCCTGACAGATAATACAAAACCTCCCAAGAAAATTGTGTCTTTTGCCCTTGTTTTGTTGTTCTTGGTATGATGAGACCCTGAAGCGTGCGCATTTATTCCATGAAAACTGGTGAAAAGCACCGGAACTCCCTAATGCATCCTCCACATTACCATTCTGTGATCCAAGTTAACCACTGGATGTTTGTGTAGAAGGAGACAAAACTGGCCGCAAGCCAGAATTGGTTCTACTTATGAAACCAAAAGCCTGCCCCTCAAAATAGTGAGCTTTTGAAGAGGCAGAACTGTTTTTATTCTTACAGTGAGCAGCCTGCTTATAAAGAAAGAATAACTGACCTCTAGTTGAGAGTCAAAGCTAATATCCACATCAAATGAACCTGCCACAGACAATTACTGTTGCAAAAATTAGAAATGATCGTCATTTTTCCCTTAGAGTATAACCATATATGACAATGAATTTCTTCAAGGTTACCCCCGGTTTTTTTTTTTTTTTTTTTTTAAGATTTACACTTTTCTTTATAAAATGGCTAATGCTATTAAAAAATGAAACAAGATAAAATTCCCATTTTCTAATCTCATTGAGAAAAAGAGAACAAGACCGTATGTTCCAATTATCATAAAAGACAATAGAGATTTTCTTTTCAACTACCCTCTCAGATCTCTGATAGGAGAAGTTATGTCTGGTACAAGTTATTAAGGGAGCATCAGAAGTATTTTGTAGCATGACATAAACAAAAACCCAGCAAGCAGAAGGGAGAAGAAAACTATAACCACAATGGTAATAAAGAAGCCATGTAACATTTTACTAACCTTTCAAAGTGCCGAAGATTCAGGAGTGGCTCTAAGCTATTGAGTCATTTTGCTTGGTAAAATTAGCATCAGAATATTTTCTACCATTTTTAAAGGCAAGAAAAACAGAAACAAAATAATTACTATGAAAACTTGCAACAATAGGAACATTAGAAATATCAAAGGAAAAAGCGTCTGTATTTGGAAGAGCATGACCTGAAAAAAAAAAAAGTATACTTCTGCCATTTTATATTACATTATTGTAACAAATCTACCTTTTTATCTAGAGGTTAGACTATCCTGAGTAGTAAGTTTTACCTGGCTCTAATTTATATGAATAGCATCATGGAAGGACAAGATTTCTAGAAGAAAACCATTAATCTATTAGCTAATGCTTTCAGGACTGAGAATTTTGTTATATAGACTTGTTGGGAGACAGTCCTCTGTGGATCTTTGTTCTGGACAGTCTCAAAGATATTTGCATAGTGAACACACTTGGAAAAAGACAAAGTGTTGCCCTTTGTAGCAAAGAGCAGGTTTCCTTACAGCCCAAAAGACAGGGATAATATCAACTTCTAGAGCAACAGGCAAGCATGAGTAATACCCAGTTTAACAAAGATAACTCCTCCCTCCAGGCGTAAGGACTGTCCGGCTTACTGCCCTTTATAAAAGATTCTGGCTCTCTAGGCTCAGAGTCTTTCTCCTATAACATAGCCACTTGTGCGTTACAGCTGTCACCTGGTCCTCTTCATGTTGTCCTGTGGGAGAAGGGTCTCAGAGAGATCGCACCAAAATGCTAACACCCTAGCCACTGTTATTGCAGTTCTTTTTTATTTTTTTAAATTCTATTTATTTATTCATGAGAGATAGAGAGAGAGAGCGAGATACAGGCAGAGGGAGAAGCAGGCTCCATGCAGGGAGCCCGACATGGGACTGAATCCTGGTCTCCAGGATCAGGCCCTGGGCTGAAGGTGGCACTAAACCACTGAGCCACCCAGCGCTGCCCTGTTATTGCTGTTGTTAAGGTCTGATCTGGGGCTCTCCTGTTGTCTGTCAGCATCCATGATACCACAGCAGCTAACTTGTGAGCTAGCAAGTAGAGTGTAGATCTCAGACCCTTCACTGTTCTCGACAATATTCACATTGGTAATTACCTTGGAAACATAGTGGTTGGTCTCTGTTTGGGTAGGTAAGGAAAATTTCATGTGTTTAAAATGGATAATTTTTCAGGATGTATAGAATATAGATGAGATACACGTGTATGTATAAAATCTAACTGACCAAACCAATAAGCTCTTACAGATTAAGAAATTCTATTCTATCTGGGTCTGTAGAGTTGATGTAGCTGAGGAACTAACAAAACTCCTTTGAGTCTGAGATATAGTCTGTAATGCTGATTTGGTTAATTATATAAAAAATATTTCCAAGCAGATCAAAAGTTTGCTGGAAAAGATAGGTTAAGTGCCATGTCTCTTCTATATGCAAATCAAATATACTATTTAAAGAGATAATTAAGTGTTCTCAAGGGTCAGTGTGATCAAGTCTGATACATGAATGAGCACTTTAGGTTATATTCCAGGTTGACTATTCATATCAATTAGTCAAGGTCTCTCTCTTCTGATAATGCAGAATCACTATAAATGTCCCTTGGAAGAAAAAAGGCATCCATGTCTTCTCTGTGGATGGCTTTTTTTCTTCAGACAGATTGCAATTCAACTAATCAGGTTTCTACTTTCTATGTCACTGTCACTTTCTAGTAATTCTGTTTCATTGAAAATACTAACTTTTGCACGTTGGATGGACTTTGTTGTTTACTGATCTTCTCTTTCACACATTTACTGATAATAAAACACCTAGTTTTGCAAGTTGTGTTTTCACTCTCAGTTCAGGATTGCTCCACCTTACTTTCTAAAGACATGGAATTGGCTGTGGTCTCTGTGGTTTTCATCCTTTGGTTCTCAGAGAGCACTGTCTTAGCCATCATTATTGACATCAGCTGGAAACTTATTAGAATTGCAACTTCTAGTACTCTACCCCAAACCTAGTGAATTCAAAATTTTAGAGAAGCCCAGTAGTTTCTGCTCAAATGTGCGCTCCTGGTGAGAGGTGGTTGCCTCTATAAAGTGCCCTATTGGGTAGTTAGAGTGAATTCCAGAGGGGTGTTAAAATTATTGAAAAATATCATTTTGCTTGATGAAAAATAAATTGGCCATTGAACTAGAACTTGAAATATTTTGTTGTGTATAAAATTTGCTGTGAAACTTCATTATTGGAGGAAGCTAGATAAAGGTTGTGTGGCACCTCTCTGTACTATTTTTATAGCTTGCCTTGAGTTTATAATTATTTCAAAATAAAAGTTGAAAAAAAATTTTGAAAATGTATAACTTATAAAATGAGAATTTTGCCTTTATATGAAAAGAACAAAATGACATGTAAGTAAGGAAACAATGATGCTCACTAAGCAACCTTGTGTTATATTGAAATCTCTCTTTTATGTTTATTCGTCATACTCATGAGAATTCCGAAGATACAATGTCGGCTTGGGAACTGTGTGACAAACCACATATGATTAAACTGATAATCATCTAATTTAAAAAATTACATGGAATATGTGATTCTGTTCACAGAGAGCTTTGCAGTTTGTGGATATCAGAGTTTAATTCATAAATATTGAGGTGAAAGCTTGATAGGTTTTCATTGACATGATTATGCTCCAAAGGATAAGAATGACCGAGTGTCAGAGATTGGCCTTTGTATTCATTAGTTTAGGTCCTCTGAGAATCAGATGCCAAGATAGGATTAGACAAGGAGGAAGTTTTTATTGGTGCAGGACAAAGGGGAGGAAGTAGGAGGAGGCTGAGAGAGATACCAAACAACAATGTAGGTCTAACCCCATGAAAGGTGAAGGGAAGGAAAGAGGATTGAGAAGTCTCAGACTGTAGGGGTCTAAGTGAGTCTTGGTATCATCCCAAGGGTGAGTCCTAGAGTGGAAGTTGCATTGTAAATGAGTCCCATGTCTGGCAGCAATAGGTGTGCCCTATCAAGCCCTCTGTGCTTAGTCACTGGCTGAGAACAGCCCAGGGCAAGTGTGTCCTCAGCTTGGATGTGGAATGCTGGGCTGTCCATCAACTATGTATCCTGAAGCAAGAGATCTGAATGGTGCATTTTCATGGCTACTGGAGTTTTCAGCCAAGTTGTTTTTGAAAACAAAATGTTAGCTACAAAAACTATATGCTCTCCCTGTTCAAACTACATAGGTATCTACACATACTGATGTCACACTGTAGATCTTCTAAGTCCTCTTTCTCATCCTTGGAAATCTCTGAGATGAATACAAAAAATGTTAAGATATTTTTAAAGTAATTCAGGGCTGAAGTTTTTGAAAATATGGTTCGAGACCAGAATATTGTAATATATCACGTGAAACAATTGATATAATAACTTGCATATATATAATGCATGGATACACCCATTGTAATTCTTATTCTACCGTTCATACAATATGCTGTATGCTGTAGGACACAAAGCCATATCCCAGGTTTGGCAGTACCTTTAAGAGCAAAACTACATATATTTTTCAGAGCTCTATGATGGATCCAGAAGTTCACAGAAAAGTCATTAATGACTTAAAAAGACTTTGGTTTTAGAGAAGTTATAGGTTTGCAGAAAATTTGAGTGGAAAGTACAAAGAATTCACAAATACCACTTATCCTTGCTTCCTCCTTCTGTGGTTTCTCCCATTATTAGTATCTGGCATTAGTGTTGTACATGTGATGAGCCCATATTAGCTAACGCCCATAGTTCACATATCGGTTTCACTTCTCTCTGTTGTGCATTCAATGAGTCTTGACAAATGTCTAATGACATGTATCTACCATCATAGTATCATATGGAATAGCTTCACTGCTATTAAAAATCCCCTGTGCTTCACCCACCTTTTTGTCCCTTCTTCTTTCTTTCCCAAAAAACTCCTGGCAACCACTGACTTTTATGATCTCCATTATTTTCATTTTTCCAGAAAATTCTCATGTAGTGGGAATTATATAATGGGTAGCCTTTTTACTGGGAATTATATAATGGGTAGCCTTTTTACATTGGCTTCTTCCACGTAGCAATGTGCATTAAGGTTCTTTATATCTTGAAAGCTCATTAATTTTTGTCATTGTGTGGACATACCACAGTCTGTTTATCTATTCACCTACTGAAGGACATCTTGGTTGCTTCCAAGTTTTGGCAGTAATGAATAAAACTGCTGTACACATTCACTTGCAGTTTTTAACTCATTTGGGTAAGTTACCATTCAGCCTAAGTGTTTAAACATTCATATAAATACCAAGGAGTATGTTTGCAGGGTTACATGGTAAGAGTTGTTTAGTTTTGTATGAAACTCAACCTGTCTTCCAAAATGGTTGTATACATATATGGCTTTTTTTCAAGTAGGAGAGCTATCATGTGATCCCTTTTAAAAGCACAAAATAATACCTCTGTTGAATTTTACCTGCTATGGTTCTTTCTTGAGCCAGTGGAAGGAAATAACAAAAGCAGAGAGGACAAAACAGAGATTTTCTCTGCTTGACTCCAAGAGACCCCCCCATAACTTTGTAGTATAAAACAAACCTTTAATCACTAGTGGGACTTTCTGGAAAGGACTTAGCATTTATGGCTGTTTTCCACCTTAACCTACGCTATAATTAACATCTTTTGGCAAGTACACTTTGACACTTTGGTCTGAATCAAAGCCTGCATTTGCAAAACTTGCAAAGGGCATCGTTGGTTGTTTCTAATATATATTCACTGGAAAAAGCAACAGAAAGTAATGCTGAATTGTAGGAAAGGTATTAATTTTCTTTTTCTAGCTTTTCAGCCAATGAGAATATAGTTTTAAATCCTTTTCGAGCCTCTGAAGAAAATCTCTATGAAGAGAAACAGATGGTCACCCCACCTAGCACACCTGTTACTGGTTACTCTTGTCAGACAGAGTCTCAGACATAAAGACTCACACTGATTACTAAAAATAACTACATAATTATAAGATGCATGTGCCTTACAGAGTGTGAAAGAGGTGAGGTGTTTTCCATTTTGAAAAAGTACCACTCTCATTAATTTAAAGAAGAATGTTCCTGAAAGTGGGGGGAGATCATCTGCTTTCTTGTTCAAATTATAAAAGCAAAGCATGTTCAGTGTAATGATTTTAAGAATGCTGAAAAATATTAAGAATATGACAAAAACCATGCCAGAGATTTTAGCACCTAGGGATAATCACTATTTATATTTTGAGTAACATACTTTCAGGTGTCTCTCAATATATAGGCTTATAAAATTAGAATAATATTCTATAGCTTCTACTGTAATCTGTTTTTATTTTTTATTTATTTATTTATTTTTTATGATAGAGAGAGAGAGAGAGAAAGAGAGAGGCAGAGACATAGGCAGAGGGAGAAGCAGGCTCCATGCACCGGGGAGCCCGACATGGGATTTGATCCCGGGTCTCCAGGATTGCGCCCTGGGCCAAAGGCAGGCGCTAAACCGCTGTGCCACCCAGGGATCCTGTAATATGGTTTTTAAAATCTGCCTTGTGGGGATCCCTGGGTGGCGCAGCAGTTTGGCGCATGCCTTTGGCGCAGGGCGCAATCCTGGAGACCCAGGATCAAATGCCACGTCGGGCTCCCGGTGCATGAAGCCTGCTTCTCCCTCTGCCTGTGTCTCTGCCTCTCTCTCTCTCTCTCTGTATGATTATCATAAATAAATAAAAATTTAAAAAATAAAATAAAATCTGCCTTGTGTTCTGTATATCTTTCCGTGTTAAATACATATGCAATTAAAAATTGTTTTTTTTTAATGCTTGAACGGTATATTAATGTATGACTATAACCTGATTTATTTTATAAACTTCTAAGTATTTGATGTGATAGTCCTATAAAATATTCTTGAGGATTTATTTTATTATCTTCCCAAGATATATTACTGGTAATGTAACTATCAAGTTAAAGCTTATGTAGATTTTTGAGGTGATTGTATTTTGCCAGAGATGCCTTCCAAGAGATTTGTACCTATCTAAATTTTACCAGTATTACAAAAGAGTTGGCATTTTCACTCCAACTCCCCAACCCTGGGCATTTGATAGATATTTTAAAAGTTCTTATTGGTGAAAAGTATATGTCAATGTTGTATCTCCTTACATTTCTTTAAGTTTGAAGTAAAGGCTATTTTGTCTATTGGCCATTCGTATTAATTTTGTCCTTTACCCATATTTCTATTAAAGAGTATTTTTCTTAATGACTGAAGATGTCTCTATGTATTAGACTAAGCAAAATGAGTTGATGGAATTTCTGAAGAGCTACTTTTTCTACATTTCTGTTTGGAAGCTTCAAACGTAAAATGTTATCCCTACATGTACAGGCAAACCACCAGAATTCTAAGAGAAAAACACGTTGCTAGGACAAAATGCTTTTAAAAGGCTTTATTTTCTGCACTCAGGAAAGAGTTCAAATGACAGTAGTAAAAATAATTTCGAATCATCATTATCTAAGCAACTCACCTAATCACTAACAATAAAAAGGCAATCGAAGAACCACAAAACCAACGTAGGTGTGCATCTGCATGCTGACAGCCTATGGTCCCCATGAATTCTTGTCTTGCCTCTCTAAAATGGTAGGATGCAGTATCTATACTCTCTGTCTCTTTTACACAAAAGAACCTGAAACTCCAAACGTAATGAAGAATGTCCTGCTGCCTTTGTGAAAATCGTGTAGCCACCTGTGTCCCCATTTAGACTTTAATTAGGGAGATCACATCACATCATGTCAGGAGAGCAAGCCACCCTAAATGAATGCTTCTCTACTCTTTCCTAAAGAACATGGTAAATACAGACATCTGCTCAGCTAAGTCTCGAGGTTTCTGCATTGTGCCAGGGGCTCTAAAGAATGCCATGTGGAGGCAGACGAAAGGTTTTCTTATTCTCTCTGAGCCTCAGAAACCACCCTTCCAGGTTTGCAAATGAGAGTCAAAAAATAGGGAGAATAACATATGTGGGGATGTATCCCAACCATAGACAATGGATGCAGATTTCTCATGTGGAAACAATGGGTAGAGATTCAGGTTTAAATTCTAGGTCATCAAGAAACAGACCTGCAAGTGAATTTCTTAGCTCATATCTCGAGAGAGGAAGCATCTTACTTAAATCTTGCTCTGTTTCCACCCCTTTCAGTGGAAAGAATGAGCCCTTCACTCAATGGTATGGCTTTGACACAAAACGCATTCAAAGAAAGATCCTTGAAAGGCATAGAAGATCATTCACCTGGTCAAGCCACAAGTAATGCAAGATGAAAAGAAAGTATGATTTTCTTCTTCCTTAACCCTTTTAGAGAAAAGGATGGGGAAGGGGGGCCCAACATTTATATAAAGTCAGAATAAATGCAATTTGTACGTGTGTACAAAATCCTGTCTTGTTCACATGGTCACTGCTGGTTTTATAAGGATATCATATTTCCTAATTATATTGAAAACTCCTTTTGGGCAGGGATTAACCTCATAAGTTTTTTGTATTCCCTCCTAACATACAGCAAGTAATTGATTATAGATTGTTTTGCAAAGCTTTGGGCAAATGAGCTAAAAGCATCTACAGTGGCATGACACAGTTTAGTTATAATGGCATTGTGCCTTGAAGAATATATTAGAAACTCCATCAAAGAATTCTACAAGGCAAGGTTTATTTCAAAATAAGTGAATAAACACACATTGAATATTTTTCAGAGTATAGTGAATCTCTGCTAAAAATAGGCCATTACATATTTTGTGTGTATCATGTATGTGTATGTGTGTGCACGTGTGTATGTGTGTGCACGTGTGTATGTGTGCTTTTCGTAGGATGGTAGAAAATCCATTTTAGTCCCAGAGATGATAAATAATCAAGAATATGAACATGACATTTTGTAACAGTTTGATTCCCGGGTACAAATACATGATGAAAAACCTTTATTTTTCCTGCAAAAACAACAAACAAAATGTCCAATTGACTGTCAGGATTTGTTCTTGCATGAAAGGCTGTCATTAGACCTATCTCTAAAGCTAAACTGGAACTTCCAGTTTTGTTAGTCTCCCTTTTTAAGTACAACCCTTTATATTCAGAGGACCCAAGAGTGTCTTATGTTCCTGAAATATACACCCACACGCCCACACTTGCTTTTAGATCACAGGCGATTCTAAGACATTTACTGCCTGCATTTCTTTTTGTGACAGAAGGGTTTTGTCTAAATACTTATATAAACCAGTTATAATCTGAAGTTTTTGTAATGATTTACATTATCATTATACTTTATGGACATTTAACAATGGATAAGGATGCAAAATTCTCCATTAAATACAAAATAATCTTTTTTTTGTTTTGTTTTTAAGACCTCATTCATTCATGAGAGACACAGAAAGAGAGAGGCAGAGCAGAGACACAGGCAGAGGGAGAAGCCGGCTCCACGCAGGGAGCCTGACGTGGGACTCGATCCCAGGTCTCCAACGCCCTGGGCCGAAGGCAGGCGCTAAACCGCTGAGCCACTGGGGCTGCCCAATACAAAATAATCTTAAAAACATTTAAAGGGGAGGAAGGGTAGAGGAAGGAGAAGCAGACTCCCTGCTGAGCAGGGAGCCTAACATGGGGCTCAGTCCTAGGACCTCGGGATCATGAGCAAAGCAGAAGGCAAATGCCTAGCCAACTGAGCCAGTCAGGTGCCCCAGGATTTCAAGATTTTTTTTTTTTAAATTTATTTATTTATTTATGATAGGCACACAGTGAGAGAGAGAGAGAGGCAGAGACACAGGCAGAGGGAGAAGCAGGCTCCATGCACCGGGAGCCCGACGTGGGATTCGATCCCGGGTCTCCAGGATCGCGCCCTGGGCCAAAGGCAGGCGCCAAACGCTGCTGCGCCACCCAGGGATCCCTCAAGATTTTTTTAAAAAATAAAAACCTACAAGACGTACGCACAAAAAAGTAAAGAAACCAATGATTTTTGTGATCTAGTTTTGCCTAAACACTCCATTCTCTGTCAATTAAACAAATAAATTTGGTTTTTCTGTTATCTTAGAATAATTATAATGATATTAATACTTATTAGGCATTTATGTGCCAGGTGCTGTGCTATCCTGATTCCTTAAAACGGCACCATGAAGTAGATATTGCTCTAGCCATTTTACAGATAAACTGTGACTTAAGATTCAGTAACTTGCACAAGGTCTCAGAGCTGCTTGAATGACCTGGCTGAGATGTTAATCTAGCTGCTCTCTTCTTTTACTTTATGCCCTTGGCTCTTATCGTTGCTTCAAAAACTACTAATTGAGTACAGACTGTGTGTCAATCACCCTGCTAGATTCTGAGGATAAAGTAGTCAACTAAAAAATTCCTGATCTTGGTGGGGATCAGCAGGAGGGACAAAAGAAATTATCTTGACAAATGGCTAACACAATCACTTGTGTGAAGTGTGGCAGCATAGGTATATATACTTCCTGGGGGTAGTACAAAATCTCTTTTAAACTTCATCCCACTTGGAAGATGTATTAGTGTGTGAGGGCTGCCAGAACAAAGTACCACAGACTAGGAGGCTCGAACAACAGTTTATTTTCTCGCTGACCTGGAGGTTGGAGGGTCAAGACCAAGGTGTTGGCATGGTTGGTTTCTCCTGAGGTCTCTTTTCTGGGTGATAAGTGTCTGTTGTCTCTCTGGGCCTTCACATGGTCTTCCATGTACATGTGTCTTAATGTGTGTCTTCATTTTCTCTTCTTATAAGGACACCAGTTATATTGGACTAGGGCCCACCATAAAGTCCTCATTTTCATTTATTTTCCTCTTTATAAGCCCTGTCTCCAAATGCGGTCACATTCTGAGATACTGGAAGTTGGGGCTTCAATATGTGAATTTGGGGGGTAGGTAGGGCAAAAGCAAATTACAGGTAGTAACAGGAGCGTTTACAAGATATGAGAGCATTTTCTATCCGATCGATCTTTTAGTTATGGACTATACAGGGTTTTACATAAGTCCTCAATTCCTAGTACCCGGTAAGGTTGGCCTACAAGTGGCATTGGAATATTCTCTCTACCCCCTTTACAGAGGACAGCCACTAGCACAGTATTTATTCTAGAGAGGCGTGTACACCACTGACGGGAAGCTAGCTGGTATTTTTTTTTTTTTTTTTAATGATAGTCACAGAGAGAGAGAGAGAGAGAGGCAGAGACACAGGCAGAGGGAGAAGCAGGCTCCATGCACCGGGAGCCCGATGTGGGATTCGATCCCGGGTCTCCAGGATTGCGCCCTGGGCCAAAGGCAGGCGCCAAACCGCTGCGCCACCCAGGGATCCCCTAGCTGGTATAAATAACATTGAATCACATAGTGAAGTGAAAGTGACTGAATTCCTTTGCAGTTCTGAGGAAGTCATCTGGCAGTCTGAGTTTGTTTGTAATGTTTTTTTTTTTTTGTAATGTTTTTAACACTTGTTAATTCCAATTACTCGTGTTGTGTCCGCCCCCCCCCCTTTCCTAAAAAACAAGGCCTCAGGCTCAAGACCCTTTGACAAACAACAGCACCCATCCCTAACTAAATACTATTTTTGGTGGGTGATAGTTGTCATAGAATTCATGAGGTCACCTACCATTCCGTTTGTGGCAATTCTGTTTTCCCATTAAATTCATGATTTTTTTTTTTTTTTTTTGTACTCAACATAAAGTATTTGAGTTCCAACAAAGTGACTTGTTTAAAGAAACATTAATGAGCGTGCTCATGATAAGTACATATGGAAAGATCATGAAGGCTGTTTCCAAAGGATCAGAAGTCTTAGAGATGCTGCTCTAACATGTAAGAGAAGCAGAAATATTCTCAGTCTTCAGTATTTGAATTGTCCACGAAGGGATGCTCCTTACAGCAATGGTACTTCTAGATTCAACATGAACCACCACTGTCAGTATTGTGGTCAATGTTCATTTCCAGGGCCCTGCTCCCATCCTCAGAGTGATGGAGACAGTGGACCACAGCTGTCTTCCCCATCTGTTCTCCTGAAAACTGCCACACTCGGGATCTAAACAAATTACTCCCTATGTCAGGGGTTCCACCTCTGGATCCTTTCCCTTTTACTTCATTTCCAGCGTTGATAATAAGTAAGGCCCTCATCTTGGTAAAGGAGCAGCAGATAACGGGAGTTTAGTGTAGGCACGGATAGACAAAGCAACATTTCTGGCTTGGATCCGAAAAATTCCAGGAAATCCAGCCTCTATTTGATTTATCGTTCTTTTTCAAGCTTGCCCTATCTCTTCACCACACCTTTGTTTTACAATTTATGGTTTCATTCCTCGCTTCTCTACTGGATTTCTGATTTAACAGTAATTTTAGGACTCTGCTCAAAAAGGAGCTTGATACATGTTTGGTTTGAGACCTTCTAGCTTTGTAAAATGTTTTATCTGCAAGAGTAAGATATTTTCCCTGATTGAGGCTGGTTAAATCTTATTTCTCTGATGGTTTTAGAATTATTAATCCATGGGAGAAATGTATTTTAAACAAACAGAACAGTTTACGAAAAGCATTTCTGGTAAAGTACTACTTTTTAAAAAGTACTGTATGTGTGTGTGTGTGTGTGTATGATACATAAAAATTGATTCATAATAATTAGAAAACTATGCCATAATGTTATTAATGGTTCTTTAGCTGAAGGGATTATAAGAGTTTTTAATTTTGTTCTTTATACTTTTCTACATATTCTCAGTTTTCTATGTTGAATTTTTATTTTGTTTAAAATTATCAGGATTATTAAGTTTAAAACAGACCTCATGTGAGAAAACAAACAAACAGTTCTATTCAAATGTTTCCAAGATGAGGCATCTACCATCTTAAAGGTAATGGCCACAGCTGGCCAGGGCTCTTGAAGAAACTTCTTTTGCCCTCTGCTGAGAAAGGGATGGAAATGCTATCGCTAGTGCTGAACCATTTTCTACCAAGAGACACAGTCTTAGGTGAGATACAGGGTCAATAAGACAAAACAAATTTGGCTCTTTCTTAGCACTAGGTTAGGTGAAATCTTTCTTTTTTCCTCAAAGATGAAAAAAATAGTCATAGATCTCTCTAATGGCAGGATTTGTGAAAGCTGAAAGAGCAAATGAAAAGAAGCAGGCACAATAGAATGAATAT